>NC_065512.1:28132937-28195066 GCF_006386435.1 Epinephelus moara
GACATGCTAGTTATCACTGCTCATTGGTTTGTATAGTTAAGCCTTGCCATATTAGCTTATCATAGGGCTTAAGTTTTTCACTGAGTGTTGATCCTTTCTCTAGAGCACAAACTTCTTGTGTTTATTTGAACTAAGAACTGCGGTTATGTTAGATAACCAAATGATTTTGCCAAGACTGGGGATCTCGTAGGATCACGATTTGCAAAACTACAACTAGATGCCTTTTGAGATTATTCCCTATCCTACTCCTGCTGGAAAATATGGTATATGAAGAATTCCTTATGTGTCTGCAAAAATACACAACTCTAGAAACACAAGATAAAAGGCGTCATGTTTCGACAGTATTACTGTCAATGAGTCAACATATAATCCATAGAGATAAACTGTATTTGGTACTAACTGTACATCATACCAGTTACATTTATTATTGTAGGTTTTATTGCCTCAACTCGCCCTCAGCCTCTGTTGGTTAGCTGCGCTATTATAGTGGGAGGGGAATGAAGATTTCTCACTAAAGTAAGAGCTGGGTGGTGGATCAGATAGACGCCAGATTAAATACAAACCCTTGTTTACTCCACAACTCCACCAGTTTCTCCTCTCTTCTACAGAGGGAGCGGAGACTTATTCACATTCTTAATGCCTCACCAGAGCTCCCGTCATGTTTACAGTCTACCCGGTTTGCTGCTTCTTGTTTGGTGCTGGAGAGAGTGCACCTATTCTTTGCTGTTTGCATGAGCCAAGACTAAAAACCTTATGATAATATTAAATGTTTGATTTTTATCGTAACGGCAAAACGTGAAACAGACAAACTTAGAGCTTGAACTGAGTGAACAAGGACATTTTTGGTTTAGTTTGGTTTAAATGAGCAAATCTTCTTTGGAGCCATACGTGTTTCACATTCGCTCTCTGCAGCAGCTCTAGGCTTTATATCACAAGTCCGATTGTCGCGTTAACGTCGGCAAATATTGATTTAACTTCCCCATCTCCACCATAGACATAATATATTTGAATACTTCATTTGGCTGACAAGCTCCCTTTTAATTTTGGGCTTGTCAACGTAGGAAAGATGTGCTCTAAATTATGCACAGCCACCCCATTGTGTGTTTGGTGTGTCTATCTAGGCCAGCAGCATTGTGGGGTAAATCTTTTGTGTGAGCCAGTTCCCAGAGCTGTAGCTAAGCTGGGAGTCTCTGGCTCAAACAGAGAGCTGGAGCCATTTAAGCTTGACCTTCATCAGTGTCTTGGAGAGTAGAATGGAGCGCAGAAACACTGCGGCTAATGGGACTATTATTTAACTCTTTAAAGTGACTGCTCAAAGACAAACCCTTTTAAACAGCCATACTTTCCCTTTTTAACAGCAAGGTATACATTTACCATTAACACTGAAGAGCTTTTTGATCAAGAAGGTAGTAATGAGTTTCCTATATATTACTGATAACAAATTGAGCATGAGAAAAATGTTACAGGAGGTATCACATATGATAAGGACTGAATGTTCTCTCTGCAAATACCCTAGCAACACATCAGTGCTGTTGACTGGTACAGAACAGTGTGATTTGCATTTCTCTGTGTGTTTGTTTTACTTCATTACATTAGGGTTGTTGCACTGCTGTAGATTGCATATAACTAGTTTATGTGTTGAGGAAATTGATTTTAGAATATAATCGCAGACAAGTTAAAGTTTGCCTACCGAAGCTTTTGCCTCTTAAATTTTGTTTTTTGAAATTCAAGGGATCATATACAGTCCTGTTAGCTTCAGAATGCTGATATCCCCCAAAACAGAGCGTTAAAATTGGATTTATTTCGACTTCCATAAGCGTCTGCATTTAAACACGACAGCAAGACACCGCGCTCATCCAGTGTCAGCTTTAGTCTACTTCAGAAGTAAGATCCTCTCTCTCAGGTTTTCATTTGTCATCTTTGAAATGAGTGTAATTTTTCCTGCAGAAGGTTTTTAAAATGCTGGGCTTCACCTATCAGAAGTTATTTGTGTTTTTTTTACAGCTTAGTTTAACAAACAGGAAAAGAGCTGAGTTATTCTTAGATCCAAGAGCTCATTCCAGATGGGGCTATATTGTGCATCAAAGCTTCTCTCTAAAACAGAAAAACACCTTCACTTAAGTTTTTTTTTCCTGCTTTGACTAGGGAATCCAACTAGTTTGGGGTAGTGAGGTATCTTTATCTCTGAGGAGAGAAATCCGATATTCCAACATAATTTTAACAATACATTGGAGTGTACAGCATTAACACTGCAGTGAGCACTATGATTAAGAGAATGTGTTTATATTTGTCCTGCAACTATGTATTTCCCCATTTACTTACCTTTTTAAATTCATATTTTTTCCAATTTTGGCTATAAAATTGAAATTATATGTGTCGTTGTTTTGATGAATCCTGCCAGGCTTCTCTGGAGGATTGAATAACTAAGCCGTCTCCAGTTCATCTAAATTATGTGGGAACTTTCAGCTGTAAGAATCAGCGGAGGGGCAATGATTTTCAAAAGATTGAGAAATCAATAAAGGGTTTTACTTAATGAGAGGGATCTCTCTCAGCTCCAGCTGGATTATTCAAAGAGTTTACGAGGCCGAAGCTCCAGGACCCAGTCTAACCCGAGGCTTGTGACTGTAAGAAAAAAATAAGCCCAGATGTGGAGTGATCCAGTCAGGCAACATTTACATTTCATTTCAGGGTCTGAGTGTATTTATTTGCAATTTCAGCACACTGTTGCACCATCAAAGCTGAAATCAAACATCACTGCTGCAGTGAGCTTCTGTTGTTTCTGAAAAATAAGCTCAGAAGAGGCAATGCACTAGGATCCAGTCTGCCGTGGTTTCACATTTAACCAAACTGCACTGAATAATTTACAAAGGGCCTTTTTTGCATTATGGTGACAAAGAAATAAAAAGGCAAATATGCTTTTTTTGCCAACTAGCATTACTGGATAAGATGTTGCCAACAGACAATATCTAGTTACCCTCATACTGGCTTCCTCTTGCAACAAATTTAAATGTCAATATTGTCATGGATGATAGAATTCGTTCATGAAAAAAGTCAAAGCTCATCCTGATGGAGGTGCTGGAGGAACAGATCCAACAGGTTCCTTCCTCTGGGGAGCATGAATACACACAGAAATTTGCATTTCTAACACTGGCCAGGAGATGAATTGAAAATTGGAGACTTTGAAAGAAGCAACAGGAAATTCACACAAACAATAAATCATAAAATTAGGCACAGACTTTGGATCTACTAGTATGTAAGGGGGGGCATGGACTACTTCCTTGGTAGCCTTGCCAGCTACATATGTATACAGCTGTAAGGAAAGCAAGAAAGTAAGATGTAGATGTTCACAAAACATCTTTACTATTATGCGAATAAAAAATTGTTCATATCAAAGAGGCAAAGCCTTTGTCACGCATGCTTATATCAGTCATGAAATCCTGATACTGTACCTTTTAATAAAAGGGGAAATCGAAAATCATTAGACACCACTTCTGAATGAAGGTTATCTATTCCATAAATCATTTATCTTACATATCAATTGAAAACACAGAGAAATAGAAAAATAGGTACCTGCAGTTAGCTCAGCTGGTGCATGGAACCTTGCACATTTGGACACTTTTCAGAACTGTATTTTTATGTTTAACTTAAGTATTTTTAGCCTATTACTTAGCTACATTTACCATTTATACCTTTTATATTACTAGTCTATATGGATTTTGCCTACATTGACTAAAATGAGCAGTCACATGTGTGCATGGTTATTGTAACTCAAATCCAGTACTGTACAGTGACAGACTCTATGCCACTGGTGGCCATATTGACAAGCAGCCAGCTTCTGCTCCATACGTAATAGTGATGCTGGTCAGGTTTTTTTTAATACCACCATCCAATTCACCCATTATGAGAGCCAATCCCCAACGCTTGATAAGCAAAAATATGTTTTAATCAACCACCCGACCCAACCCAACCTACAAACCACCTACTTTGTGCATTACAGTAGCGCAATTGACCTATGGCTAAGCCACGCCCCCCTCCACTTACTCGGATGAAATATCAACATTCAGTGACCGGTACTATGGCAAATGTCATCAATGAGGCAACTGATGATTTTTGGGGACATAACGATTAGATGTCATGGAGAAGTAACCAAAAGGGCCTAAACTACACATTGCAGGGATATATTAATCATTTTATTGTTGAGAAGGTTGATGACAAGCCAAAATTTACAGGTCCCAGTGTAAGCGTGATAATCCGCATCTCGTTGCTGAAATTTTGGTGCATCAAAGTGCCACTGAAGTTAAGGTTTATGGCTCAGAATATGAGAAAAGGATAATGACCTTTTCACCATCTTTACCAAGAGTGTCTCTCCGTTAGTTTGGTGCTACAGTATTTACATTGAATCATTCAGCATAACGTTTGCCAACCTTTGTTATCTCTGCCATTACAGATAAGTTCATGAAGCTAAACTCCAGAAGTTAACGTTAGCTTAACTAGAGCCCTATAGACAACAGCTAACAATGATGTACGATCACCAAAGTACAAAACTAGAACAAAATTGGCTAATGAACTCCCAGCAAACAAGGTGACATGATGAACAACGCAGCTAGGAGCTAACGTCAGGCTAACTTTAGCTAACGTTAGCTAGAGATCTTAAAGATAACTTTATATTTCTTTCCAGCAAAGTGACATGCTCCCTCAAACACAATGTTGACTTACCTTAAAACAGATGTTTGTTAATTATTGTTAATTTTATTCACGTTGAGTTGATGTTGTGGTCTAAAGTTACCACACAACTTTATCCAAAGGAGACACTTTTCTCGGTTGAGATGTGGTTTAGGAAAGGGTAAAAAATACACCCCGTCGCCCAGCCTCTCAGGATACCTTGTGTCGGAGTTGCATGTACCCCATGCACACTGTTTGACCATTTTTAAACTTCAAATCTCAGAAAAAGCTCATAAAACTGAACGAAACTGACTTTCTGTAATGCATTTCAATGGACGTCCAGGCAGAGAATGTCCGAGTGTATGGGAATGGCTATATGCACTGTGATTGGCTCATCACGTTTGAGGGCTTAGCCATAGGTCAGTTGTCTGGTCTGAGGACTGAGACAAGGGCTGAGCACAATATCCAAGGTGTCGGTGAAGATTCTCAGTCATCCAGGTCATTGTAAGCTTCTTGGATGAGAGGCGAAACGTCTTTAAGAAACGCAAGCAAGTCCAGTTGCCTACAATATAGCACTTACGATTATATCCAAGGTGTGTGTGTGTGTGTGTGTGTGTGTGTGTGTGTGTGTGTGTGTGTAGTTTAAAGAACAGAGGGAAGAGAGGGTGGACGGTTGCATGCTTCATTTCTGTAGGTTATTAGTAACTTTGGCCTACATGGAATGCTTTTTTGTCACTTTTGTCCCACCTGCCCGAACCCGTGACATTTTCTATTACACTTACTTGAACCTGACTGACCTGCGAGTGAGCTGACTGTGGTTGTCACTGATAGGTAACCATGGTGGCCGCTCAAGTGGAGGAAACGGCAGAGTGACCTGCATTTTAGCGAGGAAGGACGCACTCATTCAGCTGCTGAACTGCTAAGCTGTTGAGCTCATGTGAGCAGGGCTATTGATACAGAGACTCTTCATAGAGTTTATCAGCTGTAAATGACAAACAACATGTTGAATAGAAAACAGGTTATTGTAGGACATCGGAAAATGTGTTTACAGGCACTGCCATAATGTTATTACTTGTGTTGGGCTGAACTCAAATTGAGTCTGGCATCCAAACCAAATACAAGCACACAGTTTGTCTGTACTGGCGGCATGTGTCTGAAAGTTACAAAGAACCTCTGGTTGGACTGTGAACAGCCACTCATTGAGATTTATTTTATTACATTTCTTTTTTAGTTGAATATTAGAATGGAAAGCTCTTGATACAGCTATGAGTGATGTTCTCTCTTTTCATCTCATAACACTACTGTCCTTTTCCTGCACTCAGCTTTGTCATGGAAATGTGCCATTAAGGTCATGTACACAGTAGAAGCCGTCTTAATTTCCAAACATCTGAAATTGAGAGTCTCACATTGTATTGCAGATAGGGAGAATAAACAATATCAATAGTGTACTCCTGAACAGAAACAGGAGCACAATTGTGAAGAACCAAATTTCCTGTTTCCCCAAACCTTCTGTGAACTCTTATTTTGAATGATCAATACAGCCTACCACACAATACATTTTTGATTGAGTCTGGACCAGCTTTCTAGATGTAATTAAGTGGTTAGAATTAACATATATTTACCTGATACTGCCCTCTTCAGCTGACTAATGAAGACATCTCAGTGTCATCACATTCCCCTGAGCCAGTCAAGTAACTTGATAACACATGTCAGAATCAAGGACTTGACTTTCCAGCAGAGGACTAAAAAATTGAGCATACACTGTATTTGATTGAGACTCCAGACCAAACTGCAAGCAAACCTAAAACATTGTGAATCAAACACTGCAGGCCAATTAAACCAGTACTATTAAGAAAAGTTTTGGCCAGTGTGTTCTGAAACACACACACACACGAACACATTTTCAAACTTTCTTCCAGTTTCAACTGAGGACACAGAACTATTTTGTAAATTTGATCCAGTCAAGCAGCTATTACAACTGGTAGATTCATAAGAAAACAATTTCAGTAAGGAAATGAGTCAAGTTTGCAAGTATTACATTTTCACAGTAATAAGAAACAATTTAAAACCTTCCACCATCTGCAGGCCTGAGCAGAACATAAGTAAGGCTAATGAATAGACAACGTCATCAGGCCCTTAACATCTGCTCCAATCTCAGCGAAGGGACGTCCCATCTGGCTACAAAAGATGCTTACCTGAGAAGCACTCTGAGTTTGCTTGTTTAACTCATCAACAGTTCTCCATCAATGTCGAAGCTGTTCTCACACAACAGTAAAAACTTTTAAGCTGATTGAAGTCAAAAATATGTGTTCATGCCATCTTACAGAATTGAGATGACAAGTTCAAGAAGCTTAAAGTATTCAATTGAATCAACAACAGTTCAGTCACAGTGACAAACAAAGCAGCCACATGTGTTTTACAGTTACATTTTCTCAGTTTAAAGACTCAGTTCTTCACTTGGCGCAAAGAATTTACAGCTGTGTCTGCTGCTGATGGAGACATTTTTGTAATCAAATCAAATAAAGTTAAAAATGCCCCAAAAAATATCTTAAAAAAAAAAAAAAAAGAACTATAGGTGCACAAGCATAGGGAGTGCAAGCAATACTAACCTGCATGGTTTGCACTGTTTTTATTAGGCAAGTAACTGCAATAATTTATCTTCACTTCTATTTAAGAGAAAAATTGCCATCACATATGTTTTCTTCAAACTACAATGTTTTACTTTAACTTAATAATCTAAGAAGCTCTCCAAATAAAAGTAGAAATGTTAAGTTTAATCACCAAACTCAGTTGATGAATGTATATACCAAGGAAAATGTTAAAAGATTAGTCGATTCCACTAAACCGCTGTATGTTTTACAGTGACACAGATCCTCCTCATTTATCCAGCTGTACCCATCGACTTCATCCCCATCCAGACAGCTTAACCCAGGAAATGTGCAAGTAGTCTTATTCAAAGACTGGCAATCCTGTGCTGTAGTCTTTTTACTGATAAACTGGAGTAATCCACTCTGTGTTAGCATCATACAGTATTTCTATGGCAGCCTGGTCTCACTCTTAAGGCAACAAATTACACAGCAGTGTCCCTGGCGTCACTATAATGATGCAGCACCCTTTAGCGTCTGTATGAGACGCACTGGTCTTTCAGCCAACTCTAGTGTGAACCCCTTTTATCCCCAGGGACCAGTGTTTGCTTCCTGTCTGAAACTAAAAGTCAGCATTCAGTGATTTTGTCGTGAGTTGTTAATATCAATCACAATCTTTTCTTGACCCTAACCAAGTAGTGTTGTCCCCTAAACCTAACTGTCAACCCCATCTAAGAAGTAGCTGTGTGTGGGGTGAGTAGACTCACATATCTGGAGTTATTTTAGTTACGCTGGTAACTATACAGGTAGAGATACAATCATGTTTCCTATGGCTTAAACAGGCTACTTCAGTTCATAATCACCACTTTTAGTTTTATCTGCACTTTTAACTGTTGTGTGACAACTTAACTTTTTCCATAGCTTAACTGGCCCACTTGCCCACATGCTGCTGTACAGTTGCTTGCTTTCTTTTTGTTGCAGGTGGAATAATGAATGCGTATGAATCTAAGGTTCATGTTTCTTGCTCACCCTGCAGTCACTAAATCAGAATTGGTTCTTACTCACTGTAGTAAATTATTAAATGATTTAATTTTTTCGGTTAAAAACAACCCCTTTAATATCCATTAACCCCCAAATAACACATTACTTTCTTAATATATAAGTTTAGTGAGTAATTTGCCTTGAGCTAAAATGTTAAATTATGAAGTGTTGTGTGTGGACTAAGCATCATGCCTAGAAATCACCTCTAGTCTACAGTTACTTCTCAGCAGCCGGCATAGCTGCAACCCTTTTTGCTGATGTTGATACTGTACATATGGGTTACATTCAGTCATTCTTTATTTAGTCTGTTTTTTATTTTTTTATTTATTTATTAGTTTTGTATATACAGAATGACTCCAGACACTGATGGAAAGATGCAAACTGTGTTGGAGAGGGCATGTTTGTTACCTTTTTTGGAAGATACATTCCAAAACTCACTTCTTTATTTTAATGTAAGCACAGCGATGACTGCTACCAGGTGATTTGTCCTGTGGGCTCCGCAGTTGTCAGCAGTTTGACAACAGCTGTGTATCAAAGTGGAATTTCTCCTGCTGCATACTGTACAGAGAGCTTTAAAAGCAAATAAGAAATGATTCACACAGGGCAGAGAACAGCTACTGATACTGATGCAGTGTTCTCTATGCTCCAAATTTCTGAAGCGAGTCAGTCTGTAATGTCGCAGCATTATGTGACAGGCATCTAACAAACAAATTAACAAAGATGTCTCAAAATTTTAAGTTCAAGATTGGCAGAGTGACATTTGTAGGAAGTTCCATTATCTAAAATGAAATGGCAAATAAGTTGCAACATGTTTATTGACTGCAAACACAGATTAACATCACAAAGTTCCCTTTCATCAAGTCGGTCTCTTTCTAACTTGAGGGGCTGAGATATTGTCGGCACTGGTGTGAGATCATAAACATCAGACATACATCTGAAAAGAATACAAAGTTTTAGAAAGTGAGGAGATTTTAAATGTCACTGTAACGATACAGGTTTCATTGTGAAAAATGTGAGTGATAAGATAAACATGCAAAAATACTTTCCCAACTATTTTGCAGCAGATAAGGGAAGCAGCTGTGTGTTGAAAATATTAAAATACTTTTACCTTCTTTGGTAGCAACATGATATATTCAGATATATTTAGGTTAGCTTATCACAAAGACTGGAAGCAAAGGGAAGCATTTAACTTCTATCATTAAAAAATATCATTAATAAGCTGGCTGGACATTAATATGTGCATCAAAGAGTCACCTGGGTTTTATTTTAAATTATGACAGTCCAAAACCAGCACCATCAATATGAAGACAGGACGTCTGGGGAGGTTTCAGAGAACACTTTCATTCAGCCGAGCTTCTGTTTCTTCGCACACAACTGTTTCAGGTGACACACGTACATGATTTAGGCCTAAGTGTTTTCCCTCTGCTTTTTGTAAACACTGTAAAGCTTTCAAGATGTTTCCCTTGTTCTGTTCATATAGTATCAATTATGCAACTTGCCATTACAGTTTAGCTAATCCCTGCAAATATGCACAAATGCTGTCTCATTAAAATTTGAATAAAAAAAAAAAGTGGTTTGCTGTTTAGCTCCACGCATACCTCCCTTGGGTAGGCTAAATCTAGTATGCCAAGTAAGCCTGATTAGGATCAAGGTGAATAAAATTCAAAGTTGACTATTGATCTGAGGGTGAAAGATGTTGCTCCAATTAGATATTCTATATCCCAAACACAACCACTCTGCATCTTTCAAAGTGCCTTGAGCTTACCATTGACAGAAAACACAACAACAAAGCAGACGACAAGCAGATGCTCTGTGCTTTGTTTAATTTAACCATACTCATAATAGTAAACTGAGCATTTCAGCTATCAAAGCGACCTTGACAAAAAAATCGACGCGTCTCCGCAAAAGCCCTTTACATTGATTATGCAACTGAGATCTCATTTTGAACTCGTGTCCCTTCTTCTGACTGGCAGTGAACTGATTGAGGCTGTCATAAAGAACTGGCGGCTCGTCTCATGAGAGCCACAAGGCAGGAGATTCCTAGCAGTCAGATCCTTAATCCCATGAGAATATTCTCAAGAGTTAGCTTTCAGAGCCGCTCTCCTCTCAGAAGTCTCTTTCAAGCAGCGCAGGGTTTTCACATCACCCTTATACAAAACGTTCCAACTCTGGTCAAATCTCCCAGTCACAATTTTCCATTAGAGGCTCGGAGGAGAAATAGGGAAAGATACACAGCCATGACTAGTTTGTAACTGGGGACAGAATTAATTATAAAGAGTTCCTGTAGCTACTGGGAATATCCAGCCTGAGGAGCCATTGTGTAAATGATGGGAATCAAAGATAGAAGGTCATCTCTTTACTAAATGATTCCTGCAGGTTCAATTAATGCTAATATTGAAATACATAAAAGGCATCTCTTGAGCTTCTAATTTGTGTTTAATAAAGCCCCATGTGTGCAGAATAGTTTCTTTAATATATCACTCTAAAATTAATTTAGATCCAGTCTGATGGCTGTTGAAAATATAATGTGAACTCATAAATTTTGTGGGGTTTTTTGAGACCCTTTCTCCACTTTAAGATGAAGGAATAAATACACAGGCATATTCGGCACATTGGTGTCTAGCTGCTGCGCAGCATCAACCACCCTGTTCTCTGTTAAAAATAGTCAGAGTATCTTCAGTATAGCTGACTGTAGTGTTGACATGATACCAAAATTTTGAGTTTAATACCAATACTAAGATTAGTATCACAATTCTTAATACCAATACAATACTTGAAACTAAAACAGCACTGATTTGATAACTCAATACTTAATAGATCAGACACAGAATGTCCGAAAAGCATGTTCGTATTTTGTTGTGAAACCTCCAGTGTATTTACAGTGACATCTTAACTATTTCACTTTAATTCCATACATATTAGGGCAAATTTCTAATCTATGGTCATATTTAATGGTTCAAATTTTAACATATTATGGAATTACCCTGCACGGTGCACATGTATTATTCTTTTAATAATTACAAAGTTACAAAATGGGATTCTACCAACAAGACTTTGCCACTTCAATGTAACTCCAGCAACCCAATCACCTTTCTTTTTCTAGTGGCACTATATGTGTACTAAATTTACCATGGGAAAGTATTTTTCTTTACTGGCCATTCTGTCTGTCACCATAGAACCACTGTAGTTAAGAAGTTACATGTAGCTAGTAGTAGCCCTGTGCTACAGTATTTAGCTATTTCACCGTTTTAAAAAGAACCAAAACAAGACCCTCAAAATAAATGTAGCTTAATGAGCTTAATACTTTTGTCATTTTGGAACTCATATCCTCTAATATGCTTAGATATAGTGCTATTTACAGTACAGGGAAGGCCTGGAATCAATACACAACACTTTTAATTTGCTGTGTACCTTGTATGATTCAGCAATACATCACCATCCTACCAGCTGGCTTGCCACCTAGCTTATTCACCAACCTGTCATGTTTTATACTCAATCAATCAATTTCAATACATTTTATTTATAAAGCCCAATATCACAAATAATAATTTGCCTCAGAGAGCTTTACAGCATATGACATCCCTCTGTCCTTTAAGGAAAAACTCCCCCCAAAAAAACCTTTAACGGATAGCATATACAAAGTGAACAGAATAGGTCCGAGCACAGAACCGTGTGGACCTCCAAAACAAACTTTAGTACGTAGAGATGATTCATCGTGAACATGAACGAACTGAGATCGATCGGATAAATAAGATTTAAACCAGCTCAGTGTAGAACCGTTTCGGCCAATTAAATGTTCAAGTCTCTGAAGCAGAATTTGATGGTCAATTGTGTCAAACGGGGCACTAATTAAACAAGTACATAGGCAAGTCCTTTGTCTGAAGCAATCAGAAGGTCATTTGTAATTTTAACTAGTGCTGTCTCAGTGCTATGATGCACTCTAAATCCTGACTGAAATTCCTCAAATAAATTATTATCACGGAGAAAGTCACACAGCTGGTCTGCGACTACTTTCTCAAGGACCTTTGAAAGAAAATTGGTCTATAGTTGACTAACGCCTCTGGATCCAGGGTGGGCTCCGTGTAGAGGTCTTACTGTCCCATCACTGAGGTGCTTGGCTAGGTCTGAAGCATTGCCTCCCTAGCATGACAATGTTTTAAAGCAGCTTTTGCATACAGACTTCATTATGTCAGTGGATTCACCATCAGTGTTGGCTCTGTTTCGTTACACAGTAGACTTCGGCAGCCCGTTTTGTTTACCAGTAACATCACAGAGTGTGAAGGTATTATCTCTGAAGTTGAGTAGCAGACAAGATGAGGCAGGGGCTTTCTCTCTCTAAATCAAAGCTGAGGCACATACTGTACGAACAGGGATGAATGCACAGCTGCATGTTTTCTGACAATAAACTGCTCAAGTGCCCAACTTGGCTACTTGGCTAGTCCTGCCACCACCTCTTGATCACGTTCACCAGAGACAAATCTGACCTACAGCAAGTACTGAACGCTGGAGCATTCTAATACTGAACCATTTTTAACCAAAAAGTATGAAAAAAGCACCTAAATTTTGATTTTCATGCAGCTGACTGCACAAATCAAACCCCATTAGATAGCCCAAGGACAGTAATTATTGCAGATAGGTCACCTGAAATAAAAACTCAGCCAAATTTGTTATTTATAAGGAAATTTAGGAATACAATCCTACCTCCCAACCAAAAAAAAGTCACAATGCTCAAACTTGATTAGTCAACAGCTTCAGCTCCTTTAATGCAAATGAGGTAAAGCTGCTGACAAGAGCTTCTCCTGTTCCGCTGCCCAAGTGCAAAGATTTCAGTAAATCAGCAGTGAGGAGAGCCAGGCAGGAGCATGTCCTGTTCTTTGATGCCTCCCCAGAAGTTGGGAGTATTGAGTTGCGAGGCTGATGTGAATGACCTTGTAGTTTGTGGGTTATGCATGTCTGCGTGAAGGTCAGACACATAAAGAGACCGTAAAAGTAATCTGTCACCGCATGCAATGAACGGACAAAGCATCTGACATCCTCTGCCGCACACTACAAAATAAATTAAGCCTCAGTGTCACATGGCATTATTACTCTATCATTCTGTTCCTCATTTTTGTCAGGGTTCTTATTATGCTCTATAAAAGCTCTCCAGTGAGGCAGCTTCATTGTAATTCCGGTTCATAAAAAAAGGCTATTTGCTGCTTTAACAAAACATGACACGCCTGTTGTAATTACAATAGTTTTAATGAGATGAACTCCTCTTTGCTCTACAAAAAAAGAAGAAAAAAAACCCCAGTAAGCCTGAAGGTTTCCAGGGAGAAGCTGCAGAATATACAGGGGAAGCCAAATGCCAGAAATGACTTTAAAAAAAAAAAAAAATAACTCTCTGTGTTCATCTTCTTCATGGAGCAGTTTCCTTGACAAGCTGCTCTCCATGCTGAAGTGCTCTGTCTTTGTCAGCACAACTGCTTATACCCCCCACTGCAGACAGAGCTGGAAGTAAATAGGTTAGCAGCCGATAAGATTTCTCATTTCTTCTTGCAAGTTCCACTCCATTTCTATCACAATGTCCTCCTTTGTTTGATAATTAATGACATGATATTTGTTTCCTGGGGTGGATGTTTCACTTCACTGAAAAAGAGCTCCTCAGAAAAATGGAGGATGGGGACTCCTCGCAGATGCACTACCCAAAGTAAGAGAAAAAGGAAAATGGTAATAATGTTCTCTGTGTTTGAACAGCAGCCTCTACAGAGACCTGTTAAAATAGCATACTCTGTTTACTGTGTATTTGACCCAGTGGGGAACACACTGAAGAGACAGCGAGGTGAAATCAAATGGATTTTTTTTCCTTACCTGAGAAAAAAACTCCCATATGAGTCATTTTCTGATTGCAGAGCACTGTCTATCAAGAGCGCTTGTTTTATTCTACCCTTTGATCAACTGCTGTGCTGAAACAGACTAGTCAGAACAGAGGACGTACAAGGGAAGTGAGGAAGAGGGAGAGGAGAGAGGCCGTGAGGAAGGGATTGCAGTGGGGTTATCCTGCCAGCATTAATGCGGTAGCCGAAGCAAAATATGCCTTTTGAATTATGACCTATGTCACTCATCTAACAGAAAACTTAAGATTGAAAAACATGCATATCCAGGATCTGGGCTTTGTTCCAAGAAGCAGCTGTATGGGGCCATCAGAATAACTTTACAGTATAGCCCTGGGCCAATCCAGTCTCCAAGAAATTACGTTTATATAGGAGGCACAGTGCTGCCATGACTGTGTTTTTTATCAACACAAAGGGAAAGTGTTGTTAATCATCACATACGGCAAATAAGCAAAATCTTAATACTGAACACGTAGCAACTAGAGCACGATTACACATTTTTATGGTACTTCGTTAAGGTTATGGAAAGATCTCTACATCCATACCAAACACCTACTGATGAATTTTTTCCGGCATAAAAAGCTTTCTTCACTTTCTTCTTTCAAAGTTTGCCTGAGAACATAACCAAGGCAGCAATTACATTTCACTCTGACATACTCAGGGAAACAAATTGATGTTTTATAAGCATATAGTAGACAGGATTGCCCTGTTTTGTTTTTGTGTTCAAGCCAAGTGTTTTTTTTTTTTTGGCCCTGCACACCCACAAGTCAGTTCATTTAGGGCTGATTAGACCTCGGCTCAGGTTGAAGATACGCTAGAATTGCATGATGTCAGCAGCTCACATGAACGTGATAAAAGTGTCAGCCCGGATTTTGCAGAGCGAAATTTACCGTTCTCTCATTAACTTCTGTCACTGTCCTTTCAGCATCCCCCTTTCTCTGCTGCTTTCATTATATCACCATGCAGTTAGATAAACAATCAATATCCCCCCAATGAGATGTCCTGAATGAGAGGTCAGTCCCACCTTCTTTCTCAGACTGACCGATCATTGGAGAGCCTTGTGATTTTGTATGCTGGAGCACAGTCTAATCGAACTCTATGTACAAGAGACACTGACAATACATCTTGCTCCATTTTTCAAAGGAACCTGTCACAAAAGAAATCCAGTGTGCCAATAACTACACTAAGAGATGTGAAAAAAGCTAACACCAGAGTCAGGCAGATGTCAAGCAGTCATACACAAAAAAACCTGTGAAGAGGTCCAATTAGTCAAAAATAATTAAAATTCTAGCAGGGCATTTAATAAACCTGACTCTTGGAACAGAGCCCTGTACGTCTGTTACATTAATTAACTGACTGACACTACCAATATAAATGCTTAATGTNTATATACATATATATATTTTTTTTTTAATGTTGGGAGCAACCTGAAGTTATTACCCCTCATATAATGACCCTAAATTCCTGGGTTAATTTCACATTCTACCGTGACTAATACAGAGTTAAGCAGCACATTTATTAGCCATACATCATACACTCAAAATGTCAGATTTTGATGTCCCCAAGATTGGCCAGGACTTCTCTCTTGCTCATTGATTTATAACAATTACACAGGGAGTCATAAAACTCCTGCATTGACAGCAGCTGCAATAGGCCGTGTTTTGAGCAAGTGGCACGACTGTCTCTGAATGCCTCTTAATATTAGGCACTGGGCATTTGGTTTTTCTTTCCAACATCAATCAATTGAAGCTGGTGATAATTAAATACTAAAGACGAGTCAATTAATAAAGTTACAAATCTTCATGGCAAAATGAATACTGGAATGTTCCGACATCTGACTGATGATATAGTAGTAAGTAACCACCGCTGGCGTACATGGGTAACAGTGTACAGATATCTCAGATATGACTGATACAGTAACTTTTGTATGCTGTTTGATGGGTTTATCCAGCACCATTTTATTTGCATTAAGGATTCGTTTGTGAGTTTGGCCATTGTCCATTTTTAATCCCTGCAGCGTGTTTTTTTTTTCTCCCGTTCCATTTTACCGCTTGTTCATTTTCATTCGCCCCGCCCTGGGATGAGCAGCTGAAAAATTCTTTGTTGTTGAGAGCAGAAGGAGAGCTGGATCGACCTATTGGACTTAATGGGCACAACAAACCAATTTAATTAATTCTGCTAATGCTTGCCTTTCATCCTCTATTTTTGTTTAGCAAAGCTGTTGAATCATTTTTTGTTAGTGACTTCTTAATCACAGTGTGGACTTCACGGTTTGCAATTTTCTGCTTTACTTATGAGGTGAGTGGGGGACATTCTCTAAATGATCAAAATGAACAAATTCCCCAGGAGTTACATAACACATCTCTGCTATCGCAATCTAAACACATACAGATCATTTTCAGGCAAAATAACCTCTTGTACTCATACAGTAATTATTCAGTCAGGACAAGATAATCACGAGATAAATATTGGTACGCACAGGCCGTTTCATCTGGCTAACTCAGACTGCTGAGGCTTCATATTAGCTCTGGCTGATCTTTAGAACAGAATGCAGTTGTAATTCAGAACAAGGGCTGCAGAGTTTGTCCTCTCTCAAAATATCGTCTTAGAAAAAGACAACTTCAAGGCCAATATGGAGAAGTGGAAGGATTGCAGAACAATAACTCTTTCAGTGTGTATGTGGGCATATGAGTATTACATTAAGACATTCTGAAGCCAATCTGACCCTGATTTGTGTCTAAATAACTATAGTTGCTTTTAAAGTCAAATACAGGCCCACATATTTTCACCCTGAAGTGAAATATACATGTTTTTCCTCTTACCTAGAGTGCTATTTATCAGCCTATATTGTTTTGGTGTGAGTTGCCGAGTGTTGGAGATATCAGCCCGAGAGAATTCTGCCTTCTCTCCAATATAATGGAACTAGATGGCGCTCGGCTTGTGGTACTCAAAGTGACAAAAAAATA
Organism: Epinephelus moara; assembly: GCF_006386435.1. Taxonomy (NCBI): domain Eukaryota; kingdom Metazoa; phylum Chordata; class Actinopteri; order Perciformes; family Serranidae; genus Epinephelus; species Epinephelus moara. The sequence goes on from NC_065512.1 coordinate 28,150,065, forward strand.
AAATAAAATGAAATACATCTGAAGAACTCAACAGCAGTGCCTCTTTATAAAAAATCATGACCCGGTGGCTCAAGATAATCCACAGACCTTGCTGTAGATAGCGTTACAGCTCAGCCGAGACCGTTGCAATTGATGCTTACGTATCCCACTGTCAAGCGCATGAGCCTGTTGTCCATGAGTAGATGCATGAAAAATATGTATTTTCGATTTGTTAGTGAACTGTCCCACACACCTACAGCCAATTAGAAAAAAAGTATGAAGGACATGCTGTGAGGATTTTTTTTCCAGTTTTATACCATTCCTTTGGTCAACATGCATCTTATCTTTGAGTCACAAAACAACTTAAGTTGCACTTTCTCCACCAATATTTATCAGCTCAATGAACTAAATGCTAACACCAGCATGCTAACATGCTCACAGTTACAATGCTAACATGGTGATGCTAAGCAGATATAATTGGTATCATGTTCATCATTGCAACTAGCCTGTTAGGATGCTAACACTTGCTTGTTAGCACTACACACAGAGTAGACTTGACTCTAATGGAAATGTGATTAGCTTTGCAGGTGTTTGCTCATAAACCAAAGAATGGGAGTTATTGAAATTTTGACCTGGGGTTAGATGAAAAGTCAGGGGATAATTATAGTTATTACAATTCGTCCTAAGGGGGACGTGGATGTCTGTATGAAATTTCATGGCAAGTCATTCAGGTTGATATTTAACTGAAAACCGCAAATGTCAGTGGTAGGTTTGGCTGGGTGGTAAAGTGATACAGAGGCAGGATTTGAGGATTTAGCCAAAAAGGTGAGGTGACAGTTGTGGGCTCTGCCAGGTAATTTTGGCATGAATGTTTTATTTATTATTATTGGTTTTATTTAATTCATTAAACATTATATAAGTGCATTTTGAATATTATATATCTCTGAGAATGTAAAGGGCACTGTGTTGTTTAACTTTAGATGTAATGTTAAAAATCAGTCAAAATCTACATTATAAATAGATTAAAAGTCAGAGGATAAACAAAGTCAATAGGATTTAGCCTCTGAGAATCAGGACTGTTGGTACAAATTTTTGTGGCAATCTATCCACTATCGTAGTTGTCTGGACCAAAGTGATGGACTGGTCAACTGACAGGGTGTCATCACCATCCCCAGAGCCACGCTGCTACCATGGCTAAAAACAAGCCTTTTTTAAACAATATTATAGGGTAGTTGTTTTATTTACTGTTAATATAACAGTAATTCCAAAATATCCTTATCCAGAAATTGCAATAATGTTGAAATAATACCACGCTGCAGATCCTCAGAAGTCTCCTAATGTCTTTAGGGGGAGTTAGCACAAATGGTTTTATAATTATTCATCTCAGCAAAGTGACTTTACCTCAGGACTACATCTCCCCAGCCAACCCTGGATCCTGTTGAAAAAATTATTGAATTTCACAAACCTGAAGTTGTAATGTTGAACTTATATGGAAGTCAAGTGGGAGCGCAGTTCACAGAGATTTAAATGAGGCGCTCACAAAGTTGCATTTCAATAAGATGTAACTAGGGGAGAGAACAGTAGAGTAATGATAAACAGACAGCGATGGGAAAAGGGTGCTGGTGGGTTTTGCTGTAGGGGTGCTTGGGGGGCTTTCCTTGATCAGGGATCATGCTCTCAGACTGGCTGATTTGGCAGCATGAGGCCTGAGCCAAAGAATGGCAGAAGCAACTCAGTGACAAAGTCAGAATATCCAAAGAAGCTACTCATCATGAATGAAGTGAGGCCTGAAAAGCTACTTTAGGCAAAAACTAAAAAGTTGCTACAGCTATATATCAGCCTCATGTGTCAGCTGAGCTTGTGTACTGCCGTCACTAATAAGCCGTCTGGTTAAAGTATATAGAGTTTGAAATGTGTTAACTTGGTTGACTCCTTTAGTCCCTAAGGCAGTATTTTATAGTAGGTGATGAAAAACAACCCAGCCCTCCATACTTACATATGAAGACAGGGTGCAACTGCAACAGATAACAATAACATGTCATATATAATGAGATGCACAAAGGATGTATTTTACAAGAATACAGTATGTATGGAACAGTATTTGCCTTAAGGCTCTTTCTTCTTTTGACATGAAATTCCACCTTACTGATAATGATAACCAAAAACAGCCCTAACGCATATACACAACCTTTTTTGACACATATACTGCAGTAATACAGCAGTTGGTCTGACTGAACTCTGGGTAACCTTATTTAAGAAATAATTTCATATACCACAAGACCTGGCTAATTTATAGGGATACTTAAACCAATTTCAACCAGCTTTGTATCATAACAAACTGTGGTGAACATTCCCTCCATCTTACCAGCTCTCAGATCTCCCTGCTCATTTTCCATGCAGTGACAGCAATGGGCTGTTGCTTGAACTACAGATTATACTCCCTCACTTTTGTGCAACCCTGACTGCCATGGACACTAAGAGTATTGAAGCAGATCGAGAGAGAGAGACCCACCTCTCTCTCTCTGTCTCAATTCAATTCAATCCAATAAGGTCTACTGGCATGACATTTCATATGAGTTGCCAAAGCATAATTACAATTTAAAATAGTTAGTTCAGAAGCAATTAAGAACAATGTATTTATACAAAATCATATACATGAATTAAAAAAAAAAACTCATTAAGTGAAGGAGTAAATGAAAAGGCAGAGTGTGATCTGTGAGGAGACGAACTCCAGCTGTTATATGTTGTTGTGTTGGTTGTCCCTTAGGCTGTGACATGCAGTGACATATCCTGCTGCATCTACTGTATTTCGCTCACATGTACTCTGAGTAGATGTTGCATTTTAGTCTGGTCAGAGAGTGTGTCAAAATCTTGGAGTTTACACTTAATTTTCATAAAGGAAATTTGTTCTGATGTCTTCATATGTGCTACATTACAGCGGGAAATGTTGCTCTGTCTCCACCTGAGGACAGACCTGACACAGCTTGTCTTCTGCCTGTGTCTGCCAGTCTGTCAGGCTGTGAACACTGAGTCTTTACTTAGTATCTTTCTCAGTTTCTCATCTCTCACAGCGGTCAGATAGTTTGCCATCATGTACTGTCTATTAAAGGCCAAATAGCATTGAAGTTTGTTTTGGGTTTGTGTGGTACATGTCCAATAGTTGATGTAGTTTTCTTTTTCTTTAGCTATAATTTGGTTTGGCTGGACTGTGTGAGGGTTGTCCTGAGGCCTTGTGCTGTTAGAGGTGAGCCTCAGGACCAGCTGGCTAAGAGAACTCTTCTCTATGTTCTCCTCTGGGCAAAGGAGAGCCTTGTAATAGTAGAAGTTGGGGTCACTTGTTTATAGGTGTTTGTAGAATTTGATTACTCTTTTTTGTGTCCTAATGAAACGGGGAATTGGCATCCATTGTTAGGAATGTTCCTGTGGACTCTGAGTAACTCTTGCAAATCTCCCTCTCTCTCTTTGTCAAGCATAGACCAAACTCTGATTAAACTGTAAAACAAGGCAGTGCTGATCAAATATAAATCAAGATTCTGTTACTGTGTTGCCTAGTTCTAATTAAAATGTTTTCAGGAAGATAGTTTAGTGCACTGTTTGGCTGTAATGTGAGAGTTTGTGAACAGGAAGTGGGCGCCATGCTGTTTTCTGTATTGTGTAAAGGAAGGCTGAACAAAACTCAGATCAAACTATGAATCAAGATTCTGTTATTGTGTTGCCTATTTCTCGCCTCTGATGTTTTTAAAACAGTTTTTAGCTTTCCGTTGTGAGATCATTTGTTACCAGGTAGTTGCCATATTGTCTTTGGATGAGCCTAAACCAACGCGCATCATGTCACTCGCCAGCAGGAGTGTTTTTCAGTCTGGTGCAGTGTAGTGCATTCTGGTGGTTGTAGTAGTCCTGAGCAAAAGCAAATTCCACAGCCCTGTTTTTCCCCATTTTCTCTGGTCATACAGCATTTCAAAACTGCTTGCTTCTTTCTACTGCATAGACTGCCCAGTCCATCTCTCGAGCAGTGAAACACTTCTTTAACGATAACCAATGCGTTATGTTCTGGATCAAAGCATATCTATAATTACATTTACATTTTGCAGATGCTCATATCCGGAGCTGCATACAGCTCTGGTAAATAATCATTTTTAAAACAATCAGAAGATATCTGTTGGCAATCAGATCATCCTAGCCATTAGTTGACCATAGGAGGTACAGGGACCCAACCTCTGTGCTGATCTAACAAGCTGAACTCATTATGGGAACAGAAATAGACGATAGCCTGTACACACTGTGTGGCCTGTACAGTCTAATGTGCTGCGAACAAGTTTGTGGTTTTTCACATCAAATAGAAAAAAGAAGTAACAGTGAATCCAGTCAAGGCAAATATTTAAGAAAGCCAAGAGAGAATGTTGTGTTCAGTTATTAGACTGTACTCATGATGTTAAAGGAAACAATTATTTTTTATTTCTCTCTGGTTCACTTGATTTAATGTGAACTGAAAAAGAGACAGTGCTATGGCACAAATAGTACAAATAAAAATGCACTTCAAATTCTCTCTCTTTGTGTTTCCCCATAATGCTACTATCTTGTGTTTATCTGAATATATAAAAAGGGCCCCTGTCTGCTATCCTCCTGCAACAGTCATTTTCATTCATCCCTGAGAAAAAAAAAATGAGCATGTGTTATTCACCACATTGTCTGAAATTATATTTGGGCTGTTCTGTAAAAATGTGATATAAGGAGAGACGCTTAACCATGAGTTTGCAGGATGTCAGTATGCAAGAAACTCATAGCACATAATTAATATAAGTTGGATATGCCATGCATCATTTTCATACCCCAAACGCCCAGCACTTAATCATGAGGGGAGAAGCCAGGTGAACTTTTAATTAGGATTTGTGGAATGATGTTTGATCTTTTATGCCGTGGAGGTAATATGATGGCCTCTGCCTTCCTGTGCATATCAAACATTGGCTGTGAACATCGATGCTCCCAGCAGGCAGAGATTTTTTTTAGTTTAATGGCCATATAACTTTTACCTGATGCCTCCAAAAAGCCAAACTAATGACTGTATCTCTTGAATTATTGTTCATACAGGTGCAATATTTGCACAGGCTTGCCGCTATGATGAAACAATGTAATATTAACCCCGTGACCTTTCATCTGGGGACAGTATCACGAACAGCAATAGCTTACTTGGAGATTTTCACTTATGCACAGAGTTGAGTGCTGTCTTGTTAACTTTGATCCAGAAACAGGCATTGCGATGTCTGCAGAAACTGATTAATAATCATGGCTGTGCTGTAGTTTTCAAGCATTCCTTTTGGGTAATGTGCTCAGTGTATTGGGGAGGAACTGAAAATACAATGACAAGACATGTTCTTTTTAGGGGTAAGCCACTGGGAAACAGGAGCTGCTACCACCAAATCAGAAAGGAATATTTAAGACTTTTCATTATCTAACTCTCTTTGTATCTATGTGACTTATCATGACTGCTGCAGATATCCAACAGAGGACTGGTGGAATCTGTGGAAAGTCTTAATAGAAGAGCTCTCAAAAACATAATTGGCTCTAACACTCTGGCCAGCTGGTCAGGGTGTTTCTCTAATCTTTTACTCAGTAGCTACTGTAGGAATGCTGTTGATTAATGTCCAGAGGGCCCTAAAATGTCAGCAGAAATGTTACTCTTTGTCTCAGATTCGTTTAAATGAGTGTCTAATTGTCAGGCTGTAAACAGGTGGATGGCATTTATCTTGTGATCCAAGAAGCTAGCACAGTGCTGACTCAAATGTAATCCCAAAGTGTACCCTCTTTCCCACTGGATAAAAGAACCACTAACACCCACTAACATCTGGCCATTGCATTTAATGGAAAAGGTTACAATTGGCATTCACTGCTGGGAGAAATGACTCTGCAGTAGTCACAGATTTACCTAGTCCAGCTCCGATCGACTTTGATCAACCATGATGGAAATGTTATACCCAGGTGCATGCACTAATTTTCTCATTTTAGCCCCTTTGCAACATAGTACCGTCCATCTTAGTCAAAGCAGCACTGAAACATCATTAAAAATTTAGTCGGCATCGGGTTTAAGAGAAAGAGGTAACCACTGTAACATTTTCACTGGTCTCCATGCTGCTTTCTCTGTGTACTAACCTGTTTTCAATCCAGCCATGATGTTGAACGTGACACACCATGCATGCATGCTTATTTTGGTGAGAAAAGGATATGAATTTTCAGCATGGCATTGCTTGCTATACCCACTAGGGGTGTCCTCGACTAAGTATTTTCATAGTCGAATCTGATTTGACAGATTTTTCCTTTAGCCGACTAATTGTCGAATCCTGTTGTTTTCCCCCTCATTGATTAATGAGCTCATTTGCGTCAGTTTCCGCTCCAGAGAAAAGAGCTAAAACACCCAAATAAACAAATCTAATTCTTCAGTTGGCATAGTAAGATAATAATAATAAAAGTAAAAGGGTTATCATTTTATCTTTATCTTTATCTTTATTCCTTTCACTTCATCAAGGTATGATGCTCTAGATGAGCGCAGACGCGCTGCCCAGCCGGGGACAGCCCTCCATTCCGAAACAACGCCATTCCGAAACACCGCCGTTCCTGACCACCCCCACTCTGAAACTGATTTTCAAGTCCATATCGAGTTTCCTGCATCAAACACTGCTGCCCGCTTTCCGGCCGCACTTGCACAATTCTGAAATTCGTTGTACTACAAAAGCTTGAAATGAACATTCAACTCAATATGTCACTGTCTTCATTTATTAGGCCTATGTATAATTTCACTAGCAGCAAACACATTAAAAGGAGACGCTTGTCAAGTCTTTTTACGCGCGCTGTCTGTGGTGCTGAAATCTCCACTCCTGGCCGCACTCGCACGACATGTGTCCCCGGGGGATACGTGTTGTCCCTCCCTCTGGTCAGACAGACTAGTGATAATAAATAAATTAAATATCAGAGTCTATCAAGAAAACAATCAGCGGTGAAATTTGTTTCAAGACACTTCAGGTAAGCAAATAATCCTTTTAAAAAATTTTGATTTGAGAGCACATACCTCCTCCAAAGTGTTTGTTTATGCGCTCCGCCACCGTAAATCACCGTAGGCCTTGATGCTGCTCTGATGGTCCACGTGTCATTTTCAGTTTTTTATTAACAGAAATTAGGCTGATGTTTGTATCAAAATAGGCTATATATCATGAATTACTAGAAAACAAATACATTCTATGTCAAATCAAGATGTTCAGCAGCAGTGAGCACCCCCATATAGTCAGAATGGTACGGTCTTGTTTCATAACCACATTTTGCGACGATTCGACGGCGAGACTGGCAGTCGAATCAGACTTCTCCGAATCGAATCACTGAATCATCGACTATTCGGGGTCACCCCTGATGCCTGCCAACAGTAAGGCTGAACATTTAATTAAATTTTTATGATTCTGGTGCCTTTATGTTCTCCTGACTTTTGCAAAAAACAAAAAAAGAAAAAAAGTTTGCATTATATTAGTCTTTAAATTAACCTGGAAATCCAGATGCCCCGCCCCTAGCAAATTCGAATTTGCTCTGCATGGGGATCTGGCCCCGACAAACCGAGCCCGCTGAATCGCCAAGCGGATCAATCAGATCAGTCTGACAGAGGCGGGCTCTGGGCGGGCGTAACGTGATGACGACAGCGTTGCGCCGTAGGAGTCGAAAAGTAAACAGCCAAGATGGCAGCTGCCGAGGGACCTCGTCCATTCAATTTAGCTTTGGAAGAAATGCTAAGCCAACTACACTTATCTTTTACCTTGAGAGAGGAATAGAAGACTGCCCTAGAAGCCATTGTTTCCAGGAAGGACGTTTTTGCTGTTTTGCCGACGGGATACAGCAAAAGCATGATATATCAGTTAGCCCCACTGGGTGGCAAACAAATGGGGCTTAGTGCAATGAATACGTCACCTTGTTTTTTGCTCTGATTGGCTATCGTTTTATCCAATTGTGTGCGGCGGCATTTGAAATGCCTTAGTTAGTGCCGCCCCTTGGGTAGGAAGGGTGTATTGGTGAGGGCCAGACTCAAAATCTTTCTAGATTTGAGTCTGGATTTCCAGGCCATCTTTAAATAGTAACCCAAGTAAATTTTTGGGACGTTAGCAAAATTAATCTGTGGTTGGATCTGTGGAATTGATTGATGTCTCTCATGCAGTTATAAATAATCCTTGTGTAAAAAATGGCACAGAGGCCATGGCAGGGCTGGACTGGGATAAATATTCAGGCTGGGAATCTCACATCATCCCAGCCTGATATCCACACATTCACAACAAACTGTGACTGTTTCATTGAAACATTTTTCTGTGAACTGTTGATGCCAGGAGGCTAACACATCTTTCATTTCCATTACAACAAACAATAACTCCTCCAAAAAAGAACATTTAAAATCGTTACAAACAGCCAAGTGTCCTCAGTTTCAAATAGTCAATTGCACCTCCATAATCAAGGCTAAAGGACTAAATATGCATGTATTTATTTTCTGAGCACTCTTGGAGTGTTTGTTTTACACCAGGCATTTCCCCAGAGCCCTGATTAGACCTACGTCGATCATCCTGAAGCTCTGGTAGATCTCTGTAATAGGAAATACTAGTTGTTTATAAAATTTTAAAAACATTCTGCTACATCTTTTGGATTCCCATAGAAAGCAAAATGTGCCATAGTTTTCTTTTGTAGTGTTGTTCTATACATTTCCCTTATCATGCAGAGAGCAGCGTGAGAGCAGAACTGTTGTGCAAGAAAGCCTTAGCATGAGTCTCAGCAACACTGACGTATCCCCCCTGGTCCTCTACCATGTACCATGTCAATAGGACACGCAATAAGTGAATGTTGCTGCTGGCAGTATGATGGCTGCAGCCAGATTTATGTTCACACAGCTGAGATCAGATACCTCAAGATGTGGATTTTGTGACTGTATTTTAGTTAGACCAAGATGAGCCCTGAATGTTCACTTCTGATGGATAGCAGCACCCTGCAGGACGTGCCAGGTCATATTGAAAAGACTAACCACAGCTTTATGTAACTAATAGTCATTTTAAAGTAATTTTTCTGCCTATGTTGTTCTGTTCCCAATTTAACACAGTACAATTCAACTGCACCACAAACTACAGCCTCCAAAATGACCTTAAAACTGAATCGACCCCTCACTGACACGGTATTAACAAAAACTCAATGTGTTTCCCCAAGTGGCATTTACTGCAGGGCTATTGTATTGGACTTTATTACAGGTGTACCTAATAATGTGGTGGCCTAGTGCATAATAGGGAATATTCTTTTCATTCTCAGAGCTGTGAATGCCTTCTCTCCATTTATGAAATTTGAGTTATGAGCCACAAAATCCAAGCCACACAGCTGCTTTTCAGGGTGGGCTGTACCAGTCTTAATGTCGTTTAAAATCCATGCATCACGCCCACGCCTCTCCCTGATGTGTTCCTACGCTTACATAACTGCCTTTCTTATTTTGTGTGTATTCAAGAATGAAGAAGACAATGCGAGGCTGTCTGAAAACAGATCAGTCAGATCAGTCAACAAGAATACACGTTACATCACAGTGTGACAGGTGAAGGATGTGCTTTAATAGCAAGAGTAACATTTACCAAACAAGCTGTGTTTATAGTTTACATAATACAGTTCTTTTTTTTTAGCTGGTGGACTGTTCTTTTGTGACTGAGTCACCAGTTTTGTGAGGAACACTTGACCCTACAGGAAAAACAATGTCAATAATTGTCATTATTCGTACTGCCATCAGACTAAAGGCTTGTCTACAGAGGGGTGTTTCAGTCTAATTTTTCAGTTGTACCTCTCGCATGAACATATGAGCATTTACTCTAACCAGGACATCCATCTGTGCAGGCTCTCTAACTGCTTGCATTTTATGTGTGCTTTATACACATACTGTAGCTACGACCTGAGGCATAATTTTACTTTTCAAGTCAATTTTCTTCCATTTCACACGCTCAACTATCGTGATTATGAATTGGCCTCTGAGTGCTGCCTAAACCTGGCTGACCTGCACTGCAGCAGCTGTGCTTGAACACATCCTTTGTAGACACGTATATTGGATTTAAGTCGCTGCTGCTGTACTGGCATGTGCTGCTTTCACTATGCACCCTTTGTGAGTAGGATAGAAGTTGACGTCCAAGGTTAGTTAGTTGGTATCTCACTCAGGACAAAGCAACAGAGCAGCCAAAAATAACTAAATTATTTATGCCTTTCAGGCATTTCTGCCACATATTTGACTGTGGCTTATTTGCACACCACAGCCAGAGTGTCCTCAGTGTTATCTGAGGTAGATGAAGGAAGGTACACCTCCAACTATCAGAACTCCCAAACCATCCATTAGTTTCCTGTCTTTTCCTATAAGTCTCCCAGAGGAATGGAGTCGGAGGTGTCTGTACATCCCTAATGCACTCAGTGATAACAACTACCGTGGCTGCACAGAGGCTGATGGCTTTGTTTGGATCCCTGATAAAGACAGCCGCTACACTGCTGTGTTGTGTATTTTGGATGAGGTGATCATGTGGTTATCAATGTACAGCAGCACACAGCAGCCTTACAGAGTAATTGGAGTGATTTTTCAATTTCACATTTGAAAGCATACTGTATTGTTTCTATATCGTACCTTCACTATGAAGTGCAAAACAGAAAAAGTGGGTTTCTTGTAGCTAAAAATTGAGCTTTTGCTGACTGTGGCATCAGGAAAGGAAAAGTCTTGTGGTTTCTTCTATTGCAACATGTCATTTAGATGACGTAAGCGTAGTTTGAATGAGCAGCATAGGGATGATGGCAAATGTTATTTTGTCCAGTCATTATTTATTTGACCTCCCACAGATGACCATAAAATGAGGGAGCATCTGATTAATAACTGAGGGACAAGGGGAGCACAAATGACAGATGGAGAATAGCCGAAGTATTTAGCCTCTGCAGGTTACACTCTGCAGGCTGCCTGACTCGAGTAATCGCTTCTTCTGTCAGAGAAACTCTCCTGGCGTGGGGTCCACATTGAATTGGTCCTCAGCTCCGCCGTGGGGCCATTTTGTGGTTGATTAAAGGAAAAAAACAAACAAATTGCTCTGTTTTAAGTCTGCACCATCAAACGACTCTGGAACATGGAAACCCAGTGGACTACGATGCTTTCATGAACAATGGTGTGTTCATGAATTGCCTTTTAGTTTAACTGACAGTGATGCAGCTTGTTTGTTGGGAAGAGAAGATCAATACGGAACTATTATACATCGGATCCTGACTTCTCTGCTTAAGAAGCGAACCATACAGACATTTTGTAAGGTTTACAGCAAGTAAGATTTGTAGAACAGTATTGAACAAACAGACACATGTAGTTAAATGCAATTGATAATACTGTTATTGAATAGAAAATAAAGTAATATGTCAGGTCTCTGGCAGTTTGTCTGTACCAATGCTTCAAAGTATATGAAGTGTAATTCTTATACGTGGTAGTGAGACTGCCCTCTTCAAAGGTACTGACTTGCAGGACATGAGGTGACATAGTGAGAAATGAGGCTGTGGAGGTTAGGATGGAAGTCTCTAACTTTGACAGCCCCGAGCTTGAGTCCTGTCTCCTATAACAGTAGATGTTCATTTCTCTTAATTATAATGCCAATCTCTCCTTAAAGCACTATTAATTGATTTCTTGGCCACAACAGAACAAACTGTAAACTCTAATTTGACATATTTTCACCTTACAAAGTTGTTATGGTGAATGTGTTAGCAAACAATTACAAACACATACAGCAGACACAAAGATACACCAGCATTAATTTGAAGTTTAATTGTTAATCTAAAAATATTGATTAGTGCAGCTTTAACCAGTTGACTTGTTTTACTCACTGTCCATGCCCTTAACCCTTGAACGGGCAAGCACATATAGATATTGTTGAAAATTAATTAATTGTTATTTTGTAGTATATCTGGGCTAAACTGGCACGATTTAATGACTTTTATCAAAATATGACCTTTATGTTTCGATTTACACTTTTGTTTGTCTTGAGATACACTGCCTATGGGGTATAAATGTAACATTTTCCCCTTTACTTAATAGGTCATCTGCCAACTTTTCTTACACATTTTGCATACAAAGTTTTAAAAAGTGAAAAACATCTTTGAATCAACAAAGGTCTATTCATCTTCATAAACAAAACATCTCATTCCCATTTTTATATCATAAACCCTTTAAAGGGAAATTTCAGTTTATTTCAACCCGTCTCCTATCGTCCTAAATTTGTTTCAAGTGACTAGTGACATAAAAATAATAGTTAGCATGTTAGCTGTTAGCCTAGATACAGCCAGGGCGCATAGTAGCGTCAGACCTGTTAAAACATAAGTGAACGGGCATCCCTTCAAGTGCAAAGTTAGTCCACTAAACAAGCTTTTTTTCCACAAAGACCGCCTCATATCGTTAGGATAAATGTCAGAGAACATATAGAAAACGACATGTAAACGTGTTGTCTTACCTTACCGGTGTGCTGCCATGTTTGTTGTTTACCATTGACTGATAAGTTTTTAGTGCATTAGCTAACGTTAGCTTCAATAGCAAATCAAACCAGAGGAGTGTCGTCCTCCTTTGTAAGATTGGCATAGGAATCAACCACAAAGTCGCCCATCCTGTCAAATCATCCATCCACTAAGTGAGAGCTTACGGGTCGGCCAGTCTGGTCCTGTTTGTCAGTGTTTACTTTTTTGAGTGCACTCTGCCACTCTGAGAGTGCCGTGCTCAGGACAACAGAACGATACATTCAGACAATGCTCCAAACTTAGGAATGGTCCAGTTTGTTCCAGAGTGCGCTCCGGCACTTGGAAAGAGTATTTCTGAATGCACCACTCACATCATCTTCCTCCGTTGTCAAAAACAAGCCAACAGAACTTGCTAGCTAACACTAGCTAATGTCTGCGAAGGACTGTTTTGCCTACAGCTAAGCCCCACCCTCCCAAAAATGTCATACTGTTTACAAACAGTGAAAGAGTCTATTATTCTCCCTGTAGTGCCCTTACACTGGAAATATCCTATCATGGATGGTTGTGGTTCATGAAGAGGAGAACTTGTCTGTTGCAGTGAGGCAGCTTGGTGTAGCAGTGGACCAGTGATCAAACTCACCAATACAAACCAACTAACTATATGTAAATTTACATTTAACACGTACAGTATAACATGCACAGCAATGCCACTACATCTATCACATATCAGTTTGCAGTGCTCTTTTAATCAACCTAAACATCTTCCTTTGTTTATACTTGTTTGCTGCCTCCTCTGCCTCATCACTAGAGCTACCATTCACATTGTTAGTACTGCTGCTGCTATTCATTGTCTTTCTCACATGGTTCCCCCCTCTAAAATCTGATGAGCCATCAGCTAGTAAAACAATAAGAATAAAAAATAAAGAGTAATCAATATTTCACACCTTTATATTATCATTAATTTGTAGAGTATAGGCCTCAAAACATCAATATATCTGTGAGTGATTATCCCAGTTTATACCCTTATCCGAGCAATGCATCCTCTAGGATACAAACATTTAGTGCCTGATTATTTAAGTTGTGAAAATCTTATTGTTATTATTTAATAAGAACATATAAAATCAACCTTAAAAAGTACTTTTCTAAAACAAAATCCCCCCAGATTATATAAAACATACAATATGTACCTCATGACCAGTGTATTTGTCCATGCAGGCTGCTGTTTTTGATTTTAATAGAAGTGATGAGTATATTTTTGAAAGTTTGCATTAAGTCACCTTACCTGAGTACATGACCTGTCGTCCCCTTCAGTGTATCTCATGATGTAAAGTGCACCCACTTAACGACCTCCTGCCTGTCAAATGACTGTATCCCGCAGGAAGTCATTTTGGTTGTCCGAACTTAAGATGCAGCAGATAGGAGCATGCTGTTATGGGTCATTTTAGGCCCCATTTTTGTTGTTTAGGTATGAACACTCACTAGTTTACATTGTTCTGGCAGATGAAACCTGCCTGCCTCAATTTGAAGTGCATTCACCTCATACTTGAACAGAAAAAGAGCAGCACTTCAGGAATCACTGCTCAATCTGAAAACAGCTCAAGGAAAACCTCTGGGGTGCATCAGCAATCAGTGCTCAAATGAAATTTCAACATGTTCAACCATGAAGGCTACCTTGTCAAGGCTCTCCTCAAACACGGCCTGTTTATTCCCCCATTCTTCCCACAGTTATTTCCACACCAGCCAATACATTTCTCTGTTGAGCCCATCACTTCACCTGCACAAACTCACCTGCATTGTCATTCATTAATTTAAGCATTTAAATCATTACTGGGGTTTATGTCAAATGATCCCCTCTTGTAAATAAATAAATAGGTAGTTTATGCTTATTCTTTTGGCAGTGTTCAGCGGATAAAATATTACTCGACGGATAACTGGGGAAAAAAAGCCTCACAACAGAATTGCACTGCTGGATTTGGTTTTCTTGTTATAGAATAATATATCGTGCAGACTGTGCTGCATTACTAGAGATACAATTGTCACTTTATCTCTGTCCTTTATCCCATGGCCCTCGTCACCTGCATTATCAAAACACTAGGGTCTTTCCTCAGGTTGCCACCTGTAGATACGGCCATTAGTTCTGCTTCTGTGCTTACGGGAGAGAAATCCCAGGTCAGCAAGAGACAGTGAGACAGAGGAGTGAATGACATCCGATCCAATTACTTGTCACCTCTACACAGGCTGGTGCGGGGACTTGAGGAGACCACATGAGACAAGCAATTACACGGAAAAAAGATTCTGATCACCACAGAGGTATAGCACACCTCTGCCTGGCCCCAGCTGTAGCGTTCATGTCTTAAAGTGATAGCGACTAAAGTACTGTGGCATTTATAAGTGTAAACACATTGATTCTCAGAGAAACACCCAGAGGGGATCTCCAGCCTAAAATCAAAGTCGGATCTATGTGTATATAAATGAGATCTTAGAGGAAATACAATATCTGCTTTGTAGATGAACTACCAGGTCTCCAAAGGCCAGTTGATAGAACAGCCAAATTGATTTCAGACGGAGCACAAGTCCTTGTCTAGTTTTGACCATGGGAATCTTCTCAGCAAGACAGTGGCACATGCCATGATCACATTTGGGAAGAAAGGAAATATCACATGCATGGTATTTATTTATTTAAACCTAAGTATAAAAATCTAGTCATCTGCTGTGCTGACATGACATTACTCATTGTAGAATATTGCTTTTTACAGTTTTGGACATGACGTATTTGACTTGATGAAATTTTAATCACCAACCTAACTGATTTACAGCAGAGTCTGTCAAGGAAAGTGAGCAATCAGAAATGTTTAAACACTTTTCCAGTTTAACTGTAAAGGTAAAACTTTACAGTTACCATCATTAATAAACTATAGTTAATTAAACTTGAGTAAATAGTTATGTTAAGTGGTTTGTTAAGGATCAAGTAACATTCATCTGGCCCCAGTAGTTTTTTTCTTACTGGTGGACTGTGAAGGAATGATTCTGTATGCACTGATAATTAAAAATGATCATATTGAACACATTTATGAACAGAAAGCCAGTGTTAACATGCAACACTGCACCACACATAAACACAGTAGGAGATGAGTGTGGTGGAATGCAGAGTTAGCACAACATCTCAACAACTTTTTGTAAAATAAATTAATGATAAGCTATTCAAAATGCAGGGGATACTTTAGAGGCACAGTTAATCAGTTGTACCAAGTGTTAATTTTGACAACTTTTTGTGTCTTAGTCTTAATCTTGAGATGAAAATGCTTATTACTTTTAGCCACATTTTAATCATTTTTATCCTTCAAAGTTTTAGACTACTTTTGGTTGATGAAAATTTCTGACTTTTAAGTCATTAGTTTTAGTCAGTATGTTTTCTATATGTTTTTTCTTTTCATCTTTAAACTAATCCAGTTAAGCTAAGCCATGTTTAAGAAATTAGAATCAAGGTGACAGGTTATGTAAAAAGTTTATTTAGACAGTTTTTTTCTACAACTACAGATAAGTTCTGCACACTTACAAACATGCATTTCTCCAGCAGTACTTGACAGGTTTAAGGGGTGATTTACGAGCACACACTTACTGATCATCATTTGAGAAGCTCAACATCTCTCTATTTATGATCTCAAAAACTTTGACACCACAAATAACTAAAATGAAACAACTAGGATTTGTACCCTGGTTCATTGTAAACTCTGACTTATCGATCTCAATGTTAGGAAGCAGAAAAATCACTTAATTAAAGCCTGAATTCTTTCCAAATCTGCAACGTTTTAGTCTTTAGGTACAGCTGACGATTGCTTCAGTGTGTGTGTTTTTGCTGGCTACTGAAACATCCTGGCACAGACTATTTGCTGGAGTTCACCTGCCTGTCGCTCATGTTGCATTTAAAGATAATTACAAGCACAGCCATTCTTGGCTTTCGATGTCTGATAGTCCACCACTAACATTTCAGTCACGTCTCATCTCGTCAACAAAAATGAAGCATACATTTTCTCTTAGTATTAATTATCAAGATCTATTTTTAGCTCATCATCGTCTTGTTTCGTCAACAAAAAGGTTGTTGACAAAAAAAAAAAAAGGTCATAGTTTTTGTCCACGAAATCAACACTGGTTGTAACTTCATAACAGCTATTCAAATCATGTGTTACATGATTTATAAACCATTTATTAAGCAATTTTAAAGCTTAACAAACATCAATTGCCACTTTATAATGGCCACCCAAATAATGTTTGTAGATGCACCACAAAGTGTGTATTAATCATTTCAAGGTACAGTATGTGATTCTGCACAGAGACAACGATTGTCCCCAGAATCACAGTCTCCACCTTGTAATCATCCTTTGCAACTTTTTAATAGCTGTCCAAATAATGTTTATAGGCGGTTTGCAAACCATCCATATTCAGTAACAAATACTTAATATAGTTCATAAAATTTTATAATGTGTGCAACAATAAACTATAATAGCATTTTAATAATTACTAAACATGGGGCCTATTAATTATCATTTCATATTTTGTTTACAGTAAAATAACTATTAGCTTAAGTTTCATTAACTACCAGTGTATCATTTATTAATGATGGTTATTATGAAGTTTTACCACTGTATTTTCTAAGCAGCAAGTTCTGATATTGAAGCTGTTTCCAGCATTGTCACCAGCAATTAGCTCTGAAAGTAAAGTGTCATCAAAACTTGTTATTTTTACTAAACTGAGAGGCAAAAATAACATCAATTTCTTACTAAGACTCGCTACTTAGCTTATTCTCTATATTCAGTCACTGGGTTACCTGTAATGGCAGTCCAGGAACTTTATCATGAAGGCGTGGATACCCAGGAAAATGATGTTCATGTCAGCTGTTTATGAGTTATATATCTACCCACCTTTGCTTGTTTTCTCTTGACTTAACAGAAGGGAGCCTGTGTTTTCAGCACCACCCATTTGAAACTCCCTGACAGCCCACTGCTACAGGCAGGTTAGCATAAACAGAGGAGAAACAAAGACAAATGTGACTTGCGCAGTGATCCAGAAAAAGGATATATCAGGCAGAGAGGAAAATAAGAAATGCACAATTATTCTTCATCTGTCCAGATGCAGTCATTTATACAGATTAAGCTTTTTAAGCTACCAGGGAGCAAAGGTTTTACTTCAGTTGAAGATGTGCCCCTGGCTTAAAACTTTTGGCTCAAGCACAAATCTGTGTTTATTTCACAGTTAGAGTGAATGCTAACTTTTAAATATAACTCTGAACAGAAATACTGCAAAATGTTTCTTAGGATACAAGTTGATTGTGTGATATACTGTGGACCTACTGTATTTATTTTTGTAGTCTTGTCTTTAAATGATGTAAGGGCAAAGTCAGTCTTTGCACATAAGTACTAAATTGGCCTTTAAAGTAGTCTGAAACATCACCTCTACTGTGTGTCTGACTTGAAGGGAAAAGCCACTAAAATAAGAATTCCAATGTTACTTCCATGGCCGAGGAAAGTTCCATCAATATTTGTGAACATGAGCTATTCTCTCATAAAGCCAGAGACCAGAGAGGCAAGTCTCAGGCTTCTGATTTCATAGGGTATAAAGTCTGCAGCTGCTCCATAGACAGTAAACGGGAGCCTGATCTTCTGGATCCACAGAATGTTTTTCTTTTCTACACCCAAATGAGCTTTATTCTATTGTAGTGTTCTCAGTTCTGAAACGGAACATTTACCCATACACTGAGAACATTCCTCTGGGTGCTCTCAGTGTCCTCTTTATCATCTTTCACCATTCATTATCATGGAGCAGCTCCAGTCTTTATACCCTATGACATTACAAAGTTGAGTTTTAGCACTTGGATTTGGGACAGAGTGATTTTTAGACTGTCTTAGACCAAAGGAATGACATGTAGGAATTATGAAAATGGTCATATTTCCCCTTTGAAATACACACAAAGAGCATGCATTCATGTCGTATCTCTTTATGCATTCATTGTACTGTATCTTGTGGTGATGACTCGGGTTTGTAAATATGCTGTATTGAGGTGCTGCTCAGTATCATGGTGTTCGAATCAGGAGCTCTCTGCTGTGGTTGATTTTTGGATGTTATGCTACATCACTATCAGTGTTTTTATGCATAGCAACAGTCAGTGTAACTCGAGAACCATATTACATACCATACCATTATTCAAATTGTATATGAATAAATATGGATTAAAATGACAGTTGTCATTGGCATAATCATGCAGCTGCTCACAGCTCTGTGTTGTTTGTTTTAGCCAGAGCTGAAGAGAGAAATATCCCTAGAAACCAGACCATGAATATATCAAAAAGGGCATCGCGTCCTTATGGCCTTTGTTATTTCGTGAGGGTCCACCTTACTGTGTTGTCTGACTGCTGTGCAATTCAAATACAGCCCTAACCCCACACAGTGGAAACCCTCTGAAGGAATCATGCTAATACTGACTAAAGATGATTGATCTTTCACTTAGAAGTCTTCACGCCGGTATTAAAATGATCCTCTTCATGATTTACCACATTATGGATTTGAGATAAATCAGAGCAGAGGAGCTTGTAGGTCCTGCATTATGCTTTATAGAGTGTGAGACTGGCTTTTTGAGCCGTCACACCTGTAATCAGGCTACAGCATCTGGATCAGTCCCAATCTGCCTGTTTATCCGTCCGTCCGTTTATTACGTGTAATATCGTGGACACCACTAATCAAATTCTCATTAATGAAAGGAAATGAGTCTCATTGCTGCACTTTCGCATTTTCATATTACACTGTGTGGCTGAGGAGGGGGTTGCATTACAGTGCTTATTTGGTTAGTTACCGATTGGCTCAAATGGGGATTACATCACTCAATGGGCACAACATGTGTTAGTGTTGTCTTGTTTATACTGCTGGCCATTCAGTTAGCGATTAGGCATTCAAGTGGGTCTGGCACTGGCGCTGTAGGGCTGAATGCTAAATTATAACAAAAGCCCTTTGGGGCCATGTGTATAATATTGCAGCCCCAAGGTACGTAATTCATTAGTGTGGGATATTGAAGCTGCATTTGATGCTTTGCCTCGGGATAATGCAAGCTGCAATAAGTATCTCATTGTCAGGCCAAAACACAAATATTATAATGCATTCACTTATTGAGCATTTATGGAAATATATGATTTATATTCAAGCAGGAAGGTCAAACTTCTCACAGTAGCTGCTTCTCTTTATCATCACGCAAACTTTATTTTTAGCTGCAGGTGATGGGTGTTTTTTGTTACTTAATTTTCTTGTGAATTGTCCCCTGGCGATGATTTTTAACTTCTCCCCTCACATTTCACACACTTCCTCCTAACCTGCTCCATAAACACTTGGTGAAAATGAGCTGATTCAGGCCTTCTGGAGATGGATTGACTGCCTGATGATAATCTGATGAATTTCTGCATATATGAATGTTGTAATTGAGGATGCACCTCGCTGCTCATAAATTACAACTGATGGAAGTATGGCATGGGGGACGGCTGTGTGCATAATGAGGCGCAGTGGCATAGGTATCATTTAATTAAAAAGTGTTGTGACAAAGGACGCATGTATCCAAACAGTCAAACTTAACTCGGGCAGAGGAGTTGAAGATGGATGGTGAATAAACTCAGCAGATGTTTGTGAGGAAAAATGCACGGAAAGCTGCAGCGTGGAGAGAAAAAACATTATGTGCTCTCTGTATATGTCACTGGAGTAAATCGGCAAAGATGAGCATAGAAGTGTGTTGTTGTTCCATTCATGTTGCAGTATCGAACGTTGTTAACAGAGAAGTCTCTTCAGAACTGAGGTAATTGATGTGTTTCTTATACAAGCTAAATAAAGTGCTCGGGCCACTGCAGTAGATAGAGACGCGGATCGATATGATCAATAAATGCTCAGAAAAGCTTTGTGTATCTGATTTTGTGACACATTGAAGCAGAATGCATAGCTTACAGATGTACTGTGCAAAACCCAACTGTTGGTGTAAAAGTTTAAAGCAGCACTATTACACATCGAATAGTAAAAGCCCCAAAAAGGCAGCACAAAGTTGGAAGTGCCAAGAAATCCTTTAAGACTCTACTGACCTGAGTCAGTGATGCTTTTAACAAATGTAATTAAAGAGACCAGAGAGGCAAAAGATTTAACAGTGGTGAGTGCAGTTTTCTCTTGACAGAGCGCTGCTGTTTAAGAGACAGTTTACTGCTTTGCTGTTTGCTTCTTCTTTGTCTCCGTCTGTCTGGTTTCGGGGCACAGTGGAGATTGCTTTTGTTGTGTTACTTGTTATTGTCGTGAAGCTTTGCTATCATTTGTCCAACTTAAGGGTTCAACCGAGCACTGCTGAAAAAGAGAAGATGTGTTAAGTCACGCTACACTGGCAAAGTTTAATTTCTGTCTTTGCCTGTATTGTGGAGAAGTCTGCTCAGCCTCTTGCCGATTCAGTTTTTTTCATATATATCGGACGTAAACGGAATAGTAAATATAGCAGGGGCCCCCGAGGGTGCTGGAGCCCCCCCGGAGGTGTAAGCAGGGCGACTAAGTGCGTCGGGAGTGAAGGAGCTGTGGGTGACTGGTTCCCTCCTGAGGGGCTGACAGATGCTGATGCTGACAGATCGAGAGAGTGATTATTCAGAGCTTAGGAGATGAACTAGTGCTTGTGTTAGCTGGCTCCCCTGGCAGTCGAATCGCTCCCAATCACACCTCCATAAATCAGGCACACATATCCTGGCACAGCGTGAAAACAGCAACATTGAGCAAGGGTGGCCATGCTGATGAAAGAGTGGTTATCATGAAAGAGTGCCATCACTGACCACAAGAGCAGTGCACTCAGCAGCTCGCTGTTGACACCGAAGGTCTTTAAGCTCAGCAGTGAATTGCTGCTCATATCTTACATTTGTGGAGGCTTTTCATGTCTATTTCAGGGTGTAACCCATATAAGATTTTTTTTGGTCTTGTCAACTTTGACTGAATCGAGAACATCTCTTTAAGCAGGAATGTTGGATGTGTGGGTATGACTGCACTTTTTGAAATTAAATTCTACTGATGTCTACTGTCTAATGTGCCTAATTAAAATGCTTTCATACACGTAGATGCTTTCACAGCCGTGAGTGATCTTGCGTTCTCTCTTCTGACAGAAGCAACATGTCTCTCCTGTTCAAAGCACTTCAAGTGTCTTTGAGGTTGTAAACAAATAGCCTGGCAGTTCACATCATCTTAAGCCAGGGCTCAAACTATCAATTCAAACTGAAGCAAAATCATGTTAGTTCAGATTAATACAACATGCTGCAGCCTAAATATGCATTCAGAAATTCAAGATGAATGAAAGAAATCATGCAGCGTAGTCAGGAGCACAAGGAAATCTGGATTTTGCTGATTAGTGTGCACATTCATGGTTGAAAGTCCTTTTGTGGCAAAGCATGAACATGAAACAAGTAAAATGAGCTGTGGGAATAAAGGAGTGCACATACAAAGCTGAGCTGCTCCAGTTTGAGCATGCACCTATGGTTCTGTTTCCAGCTAATTTTGTTTGGCCTCATGCTTTATGCAGCTCATTTTCAGTGTACCCTGTATAAAATAGCCAGCCTTCATTTACAAATGGCCTTTTGTTTAAGGAGGCTAATGTAACCAAATATTTTTTGCCTTTAAGATTTAACCTCTATTCCTATCTGCTGCATTTTTTCTATATTATTGTTTGTTGTTGTCCTTCATGTTTTGATCCCTCTAGACTGTTGTCAAGAGTGTTTTTGAGAATTCTTACAACATTGATCTTAAATAGATAATATTCCACCCATTCTGTGTGTACAAGTGAGCAACAACTATTTTATGTCTTTCAGTATGTGACAGTGACATGTATACAGTTTGTCACATTATATGCCACATATATGAAAGAGAAAAGAAAAACCATAATTTTACAATTTAGACAACACAAGACATAATTAAATATTTCACCACTGGAAAGATAGTCTTTTCATACAACCAGGCTGTCTATGCAGTAGCAAGCTGCAAATCTTCTCGAAATTGGTGCTATATGACTACAGAAAACAGAGAAAAGGGACTGTGGCACTTGCTTTTGTCCAAGAGGTAAAAAAAAAGCATATCAATAAAAACATTGGTCTTGGAGCTGGAGGTCTTGTGTAAGGCTCTTTTGTTCACTTCACTTAAGGAGAATTGAGACCCAGTAGTAGTACATTTCAATGACTTCAAACCGTACTTATGTTGCAGGGCATTGAAAGGATGACTGCCAAAGAGAGGTGGTAGCATTGAAGAAATACTTCATCGAAGACAAGTATACTGGATATTGGATTTGCAAACTCTATCCCCCAAAAGCTTGAATGATAAGCAACCCAGTCAGCAGAATAAATGCTTGCATTGTACATTTCTGCAGACTATGGATTTTTTACATTTGTACATTTCATACGTAATGGACATGTTGATACATCTCTTTACATCTTACTTTCAGTTTATGTTGTGGTAACGCTGTGGTTACTATTTGGTTAGGTTTAGGCACAAAGGCAATTTCAGTTAGTACCACTTTAGCCAAAGTAACCTTTATTTCCATTTGCAGTATTATATTTGGCAGTATGTCTCTATTCTGGGGCCTCTCTGCCTTTCCTAGCTCAATGCAGAAAGCCTTAGGTGCCTAGGTAGAAAGCCAGAGGCAGAGAGAGCAAACCTCCCTGCCCTTCCATGTGCATACATGGAAAGCCTGAGGCAGCAGCAAAGACCCCTGAGAAACAGAACAGAGCAGCATCAGTGACAAACTGAAATGACACTGATAAGTCAGATATGAAAAAGGAGGAGGAGCTGGGGTGGAGGCGGGTTGCAAAGCAGCTTACAGAGGATGCAGCAACAGTCGGCAGGCCAGAGCAGTTTAAATAGGGCGCCCTGAATGAGATTTGCCAATTTAAAGGAATCGTGATCTATCAGCTGACTCCCTTTCATCAGTCAGCTGCTCCTTCAGTTGATTGGGCTGTTTGAGATCAGCTGATGTAGCTGGGATGTGAGCTGAGCTTGACATCATGTCCTGCCTGAACTAACACTGCTCAATTGGTTGGGGTTAGGAAAACATGTTTTGGCTGAAAATGACAGGTTTGTTTGCTACAACCACAGCTGGACATGTGTTGTTAAAAAATACTGTCAAAAGCCAAAATATGACATCCTGTAAAAGGCAAATAATTGCTCAGAGTCATTGCCACACTAACAAGCTGCAATTTGAATGGAATGAACTTTGTGTTTATGCCAAATGTGTGGCTCTTGGACCTCTTTCGCTGCAGTGTGAATGAAGAAAAAAGGATGATGGGATTTGTTGTGACAGTATTTATCAATTTGCACCACAAACAACATATGCGTTTGCTGGGTTACCCTTGATGTGTTTTGCACTGTCAGACAAAGACGGCCGTGCTCTCATTACTGCAACTTTATGTTAATTTGCATGTCTTTCCTAGTTTCTACAGTTAAGCTAAATGGACAAATCATTACTCTTCTTTCCAGTAAAGAAAAATCTCTGTGTAAATTAAAGTAATAATGATTTCCTATCCTTTGAGCCTTGCCATTGGCATGTTCAGTTTGCTGTATTGTACTCGCTCTAAAAACAGAGTGTAAGACAAAAAAGATCCTATAAACATAACAATGTTAGTTACACTGTAAGCCCCCATTAACATTGCAAAGCCAAGACGAATAAACTCAATGATGTGCTTCGATGAACTATGAAACAATTCAGCAGTTTGAAATATTGCTCCCTTAAGCAGAAAGCAGCAGCTTCAAAACAGCGTTCTCATGTCAATGATTGGCCAGGGAACAAAGTGTTAACAACAGATTTCACTGGCACGAAAAGGAATGAAACAGTTTCAGTGAGTTGTCATTTGAAAGCAATTTAGGAAGCAGTAGGATCTCATTATTACATCAATTTAATTCCAATTAGAAGAAATGAATCAAATTATCCCTTTCATAGCATGTGGCAAAATAACTGGATGAGAAGCGAATTTGACTGACGTAGATAACCACATCATATCAGCAAATTGATTTCGCTTATTTCTTTTTTCTGATTTGTGTCTACTTCTTTTGAAAATGAGGACAAAAGGTCAAAAATTAAATTAATAGGGCACAAATTAGTTTTTGGATTTGATTTTTGTTTGAATCCCAAATTAATTTAGCATTTTATGAAATAGCAATTTAATCAACCCTATAATAACCTTAAACTACACATTCTGCAGATATTAACACAATGTGTATCGCTATATCATAGACGGTTCTGGTTTAGATTTGAGAACATGTTGAAATTAAGAAGGTAGAATGAGATTCAAGCCCTCAACAAAATGAGCATTATCATGCAACAGGTACTCCAGGCAGGATCAGTGGGAGAAAAATCCACTTCAGAGAAGTGCTACAGCAGCAGGTGGTTCCCTTCACATGACTGACAACTGCTTTCATGAGACTGAACATTTGTATTTTATCTTTTACAAGAGAAGGAAGTGAACTGAGCAATGTGTGTCAGAACAGTGTGATAGCAGCAACATTTAGTACACAAAAGACTAGGCAGTAATTATATTGCAAATTCAAATGTGCTCAAAATGTTCCCCCCAAAGTATGAATTAAAAAAGGGCTATGCTGCAAAAGGCAATCACACACTGCCATCCAAAATGATTATTAGCAAATGTAATCATGATCACAAATAAACTTGACCTATTGCCATTATTATTACTTCCGCTTCATTGTACTGCAGCTCTGCCTGTGTTTTGTGTAAGTGGTGTTGCCGTACCCCAGCAGAAGCTGTTGCTGGACTGCTGTGGGTAGGTACAATTATTGTCAAACACTATACTGTCTCTCTATTTAATTACTTTAACTCAAGACCCTCTTGCTGTGAGACACCAACCACTCCACCACTTTGATTCGAATTTAACTTCTTTTTTTTTTTTTTTTTTGCTCCATATAAATAAATAAAACAGTTTTATTTTTTTTCATTTCAGATGGGTGAACTCTATATCCCCCAAATTTTGGGTCTTATATCTGCACCATCTGTAGACTGGAAAGCAGCTGCAAAAAGTTGTTGTTCTCTGCTTCACAGAAATAGAGATTGTGGTCAGCCTTGAATCCATATAAGTATTATGTTTTAAGCTACAATTTGAGGCTGATGCAAGTTTTCACAGCAGTTAAAAAAAGGTATCAGCAATTTTGTTCCCTCTCTGACCACAGAGTACTTATACTTTCCACTATTTTTCAGAGGTGGGAAATCACTGTGCTTTTGTCACACATACTTTGATGTTACCAAGTAGCGACTGCCAAATACGGTTCTGTTTCATGCAGCAGAAATCAACCACATCATCACTCAGATGTGATGGTGACGACCTGAAAATGAAGTTGCCACTCTCTTTCATAACTTAACTGTGTGTGAAATGTACCGCGCATTTTCATGAGGAGTGAAAACCGGATTTTGCACCTTTGTGAGCGTAGCTCAACTTGGCTGCTTAGTTACATTTAGTTGCCTCACACTAAGTGTCACCCTAAGCTTCAAATGGCAACATGATTATCTATGTTTCAGAGTTTGTTATATCAAATATGAGCAGAGCAGAGAGTAGAGTTATATTTCAGAATATACAACAATGAGGTTATTAGGAGGATGTATCTTTGAAGCAGCGGTTGTGACAAATGGATCAGCCTCACCACTTACCCTGTTCCTGAACTTCTCCCTTTGCCATGATACTTATCAGGTAGCGACTGAAACAACTGTCTGAACGCATGAAATATGATATGTAATTAAGAACATGTTTGCCTGTTGACCCTTCTGAACTGTGATGTTCCTAAGCTATTCACATACAAAAAAGAAAATTGTGTTTCTCTCTGGGCTTTAGCTCTGTAGACTGAGAATTACTCAATAAAGGCAGCATCACGGTCATCATAATAGGCTTCTTTTCTTTAGCAGACAGATATTCATTTGCTGCTGAAATTCATTTTAAGACAGGTCCCCGTTGTATTCTTGAATTAAAGCAATTGCACATTAAGATAACCGAAATCCTCAGTGTGCTGTGAGCTGAAAGTCAGACCACAGAGAAATGCCATACAAGTCTTTGGTTGGTTTCGGTTATTTTGAATAAAAATCAGTCGTCTTTGTTGGAAAGATCCATAAAAACACTCCATGAGCAGCCATTTTTGCTTTCACTGTTGACAGGGTAGCTGTATTAAGATGACATTAATATACATACTAAATATTAAAAACAAGACATTGCTCTTAAGCCAGATTTTGAGAGCCAAATAAGAGCATACCTTACAATTATACCCAACTGAACAATGACTGTGGTTGTCCTACATAGCCTAATATACTGATCTGTTTGAGATCAAGAGTCTAACTGAATCAAGTCCTTTGTGACTGAAGAACTAACCTTGTATTTTTTTTTTTATACATTGATGTCCACCAGTGGTTTGATTACTTTTTTTTTTTTTTTTTTTTTTTTTTTTTTACTTTTGTTCCTTTCCTCCTCAGTTCATGAATAAAGCAATCATGGGGGTTAAGTGAATGGCCTTGAATTGTGCTTGATTGCAAGCTGCCAGAAAGCCGCAATTTAAATCATCAGGGTTTTTTTGTAAAGCTCCAGGTTTTAATGAAAATGCCCTCTGCATGTGTCTTTTCTTGGTTGCAGGCCAGTGGGGTCAGTGTATCGGGGAGGAGTGTGGTTCTGGCGGGGTTCAGACAAGGACAATATGGTGTGTCCACATGGAGGGCTGGACTACACACCATTCCCACTGCCAGCACATGGACAAGCCAGAAAGCAAGAGGCACTGCTTTAAGGTCTGTGACTGGCACCAGAACCTCTTTGAGTGGGAGGTGTCAGACTGGGGGGGCTGTGTTCTTGTCCCTTTTTTTTCCAACGAGCTCAAGCTGAGGACGGCTGAGTGCATTACAGCACAGCACGGCATCCAGAGGCGCAAAGTCCACTGTGTGCGCACATCAAATCGTACCACAGTCGCCTTGAGGATATGTGAGTTCTTTTCCCAGAAACCACCTGTGGAGCAGGCATGTCTCATCCCCTGCCCCCAGGACTGTGTAGTTTCAGACTTCACCTCCTGGTCAAGTTGCAGCAAAACATGCGGCACTGGCCTGCAGCATCGGACTCGACATGTCCTGGCCACGCCAATGTACGGAGGTGCAAGCTGCCCCAACTTGACTGAAACTAGGACTTGCTCTAGCCCTGTTGACTGCCCTGCTGGTGAGGGCGAGTACCAGTACAGCCTTAAAGTAGGGGCCTGGAGCGAGTGCCGATTACCCCATCACAAGGAAGCCCTGTTAAGTGGAAGGACCACAGTGGACTTCAGCACCGGCTCCAATGAGAACAACACAGTCACATTGCACACACATACTTCTCATCACCACCCCCATCACCATCACCACCACCACCACCACCATCCTCACGCACACAAGTACCCCATGTCATGGGAAGTGGAAGTGGGATACCAGACACGACAAGTCCGCTGCACACGGAGTGATGGCAAGAATGCTATGCTGAGGTAAGCCAATCACAAGTGCTGCAAGTTGCTGCAGTTTTGTTTTGTTTTTTTTTTGTTTTTTAATACAGCAAGATTAAAAAAATATGAGAAGAATACACGGGAAATAAGCACACAGTGAAAAATAGGGCATTTCTTAAAGTCCAAGAAAAGTTGAAGATTATATTGAAAGCTGGGTGGCTGTGTGAAAAGAGTTGGCTTGTAGACCTATACAGATAACCGGATTCATCTTACATTAATCCCTCTTTCCACTCATGTAGCATGGGAGGTGGGTTGTAACATGTGCGCTGTAGCTGAATGCGGGTGCCTGTCAGGTGAAACTGTCCTAATGGAGTTGATTGTTTTATGGTTCTTCCACACTCATTGTTTCCTAACATGAGAGGGACATGATCAATGGTCATCCCCCTCGCGTGATCCCAGTGGGCCATTTCCTGCATGCAGAGGTGTATTCAGTGAAACTAAATGGTTTTTATTGATGGTGGTTATTTACTCAGTTATAACTGGATTATGTGAGAGCTGGTGTTTCAGCAGCGTATTAGCATGGTGGTGAGGCACTATTATGGTAAATGTCAAGTGCTGCTCCCCTCCTGTCCCTGCTGTTTGAGCAAACCCTGGTATTTGGATTTGATAAGAATGGATTTTACCGCACATGCCTGCACACAAAGGAAACAGACACACAGACACACAGACACAGACACAGACACACACACACACACACACACACACACACACACACACACACACCTACAAAGGCAAACAACATTCCATGTTGTGCTTTCTTTTCAAGGAGCCAGAAAAGCACTGCATTTAAATTATATTAACTTAATACCGTATCATCCACTTGGTGTAAAGTAACACTAGTAGCTAACTGTTGGAATTAATTGTTGACTGACATTCATAAAAGCTGTGGTATCAGAAACCACTAATCGATATTACCCTGTTGGAACAATGCATTTTTATCGTTTAAGTTGCTTTTATGTTTGTAGTCATGGGCAGTGCATTGCAGTTATGCACAGCTAAATAAAAGCTTAGCAGTGGCAGCTTTATTTTACTTTCATGTACAGTGCAGAATTAAGTGTCATGCCTGTTTTGATGTGATGACATTTGTTTTATCCCTTGCCATTTGGATGAAGGGACTTGAAATTGGGTATCTTGTTATGTGTTTGATATTTGCATGTTATTATGCCTGACAAGGCAGGTTCACTGGCTTTATGACTTGAGTGTGAGGGGACCATTTACAGTACAGTGCCTGATTAGCATGGTATTTTCGCTAAGAAGTGGGATTGGAGCTTTTGAATATGGATTTCCCACCTGAGTTCTGCCTCATTCTGCTTTTCTAATTCCAGCCTAATTACAAAGTAAAATTTTTAAATGAGCATTGTACTCACGTCTTAATAACCCACCTAATTAAATTGTCCAAATTAAACAATGGAAATGTAATTGCATGACTAATGCAATTGTTTCATATTTTTGAGTGAGCATATCCGTTCTTTGTACTCTTTTTGTAAAGATTGGCTGTTCGCCTGAGACCTTAGGTCTTATTATGATGTATAAGAGCTTTGAATATTGTCGTGTCGAAGTGGAAGCTGCAAAGGTCATTTGTTCATCAGGAAAACAAGGTATCCTCTGGTAGGTTCTACAAGCAGATGGCATTTCTCACAATTGATGTCACTTTTACTTCATAAAATCTGATCTATTTAAGTCCCAACCACACCCTAACATCTGTCATGCTCCGGTCTCCTCCACTGTCTATAGAGCAACTCTTTTCTCAAGCTGTGAAAGGGTTACAAAGATGTCAGGATCTGAAATAAAGTTTCTTTGATGTTTACCAATTGTAGTATTTTCTTCTTCAGCTCCTTCTCTCCTTCTTTAATCTGCAGTCTCTGTACCAAGTACAACTCCCCCCTGACCTTCCAGGCGTGCGTGATGCCCAAAGACTGTCAGACATCGGATTGGTCATCGTGGAGTCCCTGCTCTAAGACCTGCCGGTCCACTGACCTGTCTCCTGGTTACCGCCTTCGGTCACGGATCATGACACAGATCCCAGTTGGAGGGGGGAAACGATGTCCTGCCCTTGAGGAAAAAGAAGTTTGCAATATCATAGGAGATTTACTTCCAAACTGCCCCAGGTAGCTCTTAACAGTGGTGGTTACTGTTTCATTTCGAGCTCACAGTCCTCAGAAACACAAGCGTCGCTCATGGGTAATGATGTTTGCAAGTGTGTGGTAGAGACATGTCTGTACCAATATCCAGTGACTACTGGACTACTACAGAAAAATAGCTACTGCTGTCTGTCAGTGTCCAGTCAATGGCACAAATGCTAAACAGATCTTGTACTCTACAATGAGTCCTACCTCTTTTACCCAGTATTGCTAATAGGATTGGCTTTGCCTTTTCCTGCTAATGTGTGAGAGGCTATAGCTACATCTGAAATATTGGTACTTTATTCTCATTAGATTAGTTCTCATAATTTTACAACTGTTTTTTCTCAAAACATTACAACTATATGCTCTGTATACTGCACACTCAGGGAGCACAGATATGTAGGACATGTTTTAAATATGCAGAAAGTTTTGAAATGAGTAGTAATCTTTTTAAAACACATTTGAGCTATTAAAGTCCATGGGTTTGTAAATCGATTAACCTGAATGAATTTATCATTTATTTGAATAGGTGCTACATGCAAATTTAAAGAGCTTACTCCTCCAAACATAAGATAAAACAGAGGACTGAAGAGTAAATGCAACCTACGTGTGTGTCGACTAAGCAGGGATAACATTAAATAAGAAATGCTGATCTACAGGAGAATTATTATTTGAAAGCAAAACAGAATGCCTGAGCCTCACTACATTATATTACATTGTACTTTTATATTTTCAGTTATAACCTGCTGCCTGAATTTTGTTTTTTTCTTTTACATAAATGAAGACATTTTCACCATAAATTGGTGCATACAAAATGACCAGAATGCAGGGAAATTTCCTGGGGTACGGTAACACCACTTGGACAAACCACACCATAATTGGACGGCGATGCGTGGTTGCCTGTCATAGCATAGCATTTTTTTTAACATATATATATTTTTATCAATATATTGAGGTGACATTTTCAGCATATTTGAATATTGAGCGGTGTGTCCACCCCCCAAAAGCCTTTTATGATTACTTAATTGCCCCAGACCCCAAGCTTCACGTGTCCCCTCCAATGTTGAAAAGAAAACGCCCTTGGATGTTTGTGAATAAAATGCCAAAATCTAAAACCAAATTATGATTTTTAATTTAGCTTCTCTGAGCTTTTTCACCTGAGTGATTATGAGAGAAAGTCTAGAGGCTGCAAATATTCATGATTTCACTATTGAATTACTTTGTGCATATTTTCTGGCATTACCTCAATTACCTTGTGACACCTACAATAACCTAATGTACTGTTGGGAGTTCATGACCCCATGGACACGGCATGGATGGCAAACTGTGTTTGACAGAACCTCATTGATTT
Source organism: Epinephelus moara (assembly GCF_006386435.1). Classification (NCBI taxonomy): domain Eukaryota; kingdom Metazoa; phylum Chordata; class Actinopteri; order Perciformes; family Serranidae; genus Epinephelus; species Epinephelus moara. The sequence continues at coordinate 28,181,550 of NC_065512.1, forward strand.
AGGAGCATTTGAGTTAAGATAGGCTTTGGCTAATATTACATGCAGTAAACAAAGTAGTCAATAGAGAATTATTTTCCCTGCTGCTAGATTTTGTTTTATTTGCTAAATCTACATGGAGTGCCTGAGAGCAGAGGATTTACATGATTAGGGAAAACTCATTACGGAAATTAAGCATTTGATAGATTACTACAGGCTGTTGTTCTGGTAAACTCCTCAAATATTATTGCTTTCTGCACCACTGCATTTTTCATAGTTGAAACCAAACATTTGTTTAGAAGTTTTGAAATCAAAATAATCATGCCTCCCTCCTCCTGACATACTGTGCAAGAGGCTCTTCTCAGACCCTGCTCTCGCTAATTTGTCTTTTGCTTTGTGTGACTTTTCTGAAACAGCTGCCACTGCTGTGTGTATGCTGACACTTTATCCTTTTTCAAATGCATTCATTTATCAATTGTTTCTAAATGGATTCTGTCTGTGTGTCTGAAAAGGCACAAACATGATACAACTGTATACTTCCTAAGACCTGTCAAACAGGGACTCCAGCAGTGAATGCATTTAACTGCTGTTTGCTTGTTCGCATTGCAAATGTGTTTGCGTGTCTGTGTGCACTCTGTTAGGTATGTTTGGAGGACCACTGACTGGGGCGAGTGTCGCATCCTCCCTTTACTGAGCCAGCAGGACCGGCGGCTGGCTAACATCAGCAGTCTGTGTGGAAGGGGGATCCAGACCAGGAAGACCTACTGTGTTCAAGTCCCTGATGACTCAGCACCACATCACAGGAAGGAGGGTAAGAAAAAAAAATGCCTTCATCACAGTTAACCCAGGGCTCGCTGGAAGCACATAGTGACTCAAGAGATGCACCATAAATAAATTCCAAGTAAACTCAGTGGTGTGTTTTGATATAAGCTGTGAGCATGAATTATTGAAGTGAAAGTTAGTAGCAGAGTATTATGGTGGTTATGCAAGCTGAAGGAAAATCATGAGCACGCTGTGTTGCTGTAGCTAAAGCATGTTCAAAGTGAAAGTAGACAAGAAAGGTAATTGTTTCACTTAGACTGTTTTCTTGAGCTACAGTGTTCTGCAGTTAAGGCTTTGAACAGTAGGGACCCACTACTTTGCGTGTGAAATAGCTCATTTCACTTTCTTTGTTTTTTTCAAAACTGACTTTTTGGTCAGTAATTATTTTTACCTCGGTTTCATTAAAAAGTTTATACTTATTTTATGTTGAGAATCAGCAAACCACAGAGCAGCCTGAAAACAGATTGAAAGCAGTTTTAATGAAGATACCCTCACTTACAATATACAGCGGATTAAAAGGTGATTACTTGGTATGTAGTTCATTACAGCCTTGTTTTATTCCTGGGCCATCAAAAAAATGCTGCTTGGCCAGTGGCCCTCTGCGTCAGATATGGATCCGCAGTGCAGTGTCTGTATGAGACACACCAGGCTTTCAATCAGCTCCAATGTAAGAGTACCAAAGTCCACTTAGGGTTGGTGGGAGGGGAGGTGGAAGAGTCCAACAAGCACAGGACTTTTACCCTGGAGACCAATGTTCTTGTCCCAAGTGAAACTAAATGTCAACACTGTATTATTTGTCACATTAGTGAGTTGACTAACATGACTAATGTCAACCATGATCTTTTCTTGAAGTCGAAAGTGGTTTCTGGCACAACTTCACCAATTCACAAGGTGCATGGAGAGTGAGGAAACACTGGAAAATGTCAAAAGAGCTCCCGCAACACTTGTGGTATGAAAAACAACTTTATTGACCGACATGTTTCGGCTTGTGGCCTTCATCAGAGTCAACCATGATCTTTTCATAACCCTTTACCAAGTAGTGGTGTTGCCTAAACATAACCGCCGACACCGTGTCAAGATACAACACAAAACGCTGCCCCTAATGTCATTATAGAGATGACGAGTAGAGATTAGAGCACGTTGGTCATTATGCCGGTCTGCCACACCTCTTTAAGGGGTGTCAAACATATAGCCCCTGGGGCCAGAAATGGCCCATTGAGGGTCCATTCCAGCCCACTGGATGACCCTCTCCCGCTTCATATAGATGCACTTCTGAGGGTTAGGTGATGCCAGGTTTTAGGAGCAAGTTAAACAGTGAGAAGCCAGTTCATATAAAATACTGCTTTAGAGGCTTGTCACCCTGACCAGAATACAGTTCTCTGAAGGAATACTGAATACATATCATGGTCAGAGTAAAATATATTGAAAATTGTGCAAAATATTGTCAATCAGCAGCTTCAGTACAAATGAATCTGTATCTGGCTTCAACATTGGTAGAACCCAGTTGCTAATGGACTTCCAAAACTTTAGATTTGTAAATGGCTTGTAAGGCAGGGAATAACTTCACCTGCTTCCTCAAGAGCTTCCACTTTAGGTTTGTGTAGTGATGGCAGGAGTGGAAATGTATGGAAAAAGGCACATGTAGTGGAGCAACTGAATGTGAAAAAACTGAGACATATTGTTGGCAATACATTTATTTGTCTTTAAACAATTCAGGCTGTTCATCATCTGTTTTGTGAATGGATGAACGTTTTCAGAAAGAACTTCTTTACACTAAATTAAAGGGGGGAAAATGGAGGTTTTACTGGTCTGGCCCACTTGAGATCAAATTGGGCTCCGTGTGACCCAGGAAGTAATATAAATTTGACACCCCTGTCCCCAAAGGAATTATCGTACATTTTGGAAAATACCAAGAGCTGCTTTCATATGGAGAGTTAGGTGAAAAGATATATATATATATCTCATGTCTGTATGGTAAATATTAAGATAGAGCCAGCAGCAGATTTACTTAGCTTAGCACAAAGACTGGGAAAAGGGGGGAACAGCTTGACTGGCTCTGTTGGGGTTGTGTGCTGGACTATTTCCTGTATTTCCTGGAGCCTTGACATCACCGGGGAGGTTGCCAGGGTACCAGCGAGGACACTAGGAAGTGACTGCAAGACCAAGAAATCTATAGCCATGTTAGTAACCTTGCGAGGCAGTAATGTTCATAACAGAAAATAAGTGAACAAGACACTGAGGACTAAATTACTCCCAATCGCATTGCCGCCATCAGTGAATAAGATGCATGGCTTTGTGAATGGCTTTGTCCTGCTCAGGTTTAAAAGTGCAATATTAAATGCACCACTGATTCCTACTATTATTTTTTCTCAGATCCTTATTTTATACACTACAGAGAAGGAAAACTGACATTTTGCCTTTAATACAACAGTAGTGTTTATTTCTTCACATCCTTCATTTCTTTTTTAGAACGGAAGGACTTGTCTATTTGGCATCTTTTTGCGAAATGCCCCTCTCTGAGTTCACTGTTAAACATATTTTTAAAAATAACAATGTATATGGCTCATACTATGTCTCATCCTGGCCATAATTATTGTCTGCTCACCCCTCATTGTTTACGTGTTCCAAAACCAGACAAAGCATCTTCACATCTTCATCAGGAAGGGGCTCCACAACTGCCTGGTGTGCTTTGGGCACCACCAGAAATGATCTAGCCTTGTTAGAGTTGAGACATGCAATGTGGAAATGTAACTTGAAAACTCTTTCACTGTTGTTCCCCATGAAGAATCACAAAGTGTACTTAAAACTAGACATTATTACAGCCAAAGTTTAAAAGTGGTATTTACTTTAGTGTTCCCAGTCTTACCTCCTCTTCCCATTAATGTTACTGCAGGAAATCTAACTGCCTAAATCACTTTAATGTGGGGGTGGACACAGTGACTTAAACAAAGAGGATTGCATTATATTGTACAAGTATCTGTGTAATTGTGTCTGGCCCCCATTGTAGGAGAAAATGGGCATTTTGCGAAAACAAGTGTAATAGTTTTATTAGGTTGAGAAAGGCTAATACAGACTTGCAAGGCAGTGTATTTTCACATTGGACCAATCAGCTATAGTATAAAAGGGGATGACTCGATTTACTTCGAACATCTAGTGGAACTTGATCATCCCTCCCCATGTGAATTATGCTTATCGGTATGTTATGCAATATGTTAGTGCCATGCAGATTCAACAAGCTGTAATAAAATGTAGACAGGTGGCATTAAATAATGACTTACATTAGAGAGATCCACATCTCAGGTTGTAGTTTTTGTCTCAAGGGCCCTGACACATCAAGCTGTCGGTAGGCCCGTTGGTCAATATCAGGCCGTTGGTGTCCCACACCATTGGCACTAGTTGGCCCTTGTCAGCTATTTTTCAGCTGATTCAGCATGTTTAATCAGAGTCGGAGCTCTCGAGTGAGGGAAAACACTCTGATTGGCAGTTCAGCTAACTACAAGACAAGAAAAACGGAAGTGAGGAAAGTAAACAAATAACTGAAGTCAAGAAGGACGTGAGAGTCAGACAAATGTGTTACATTATGTAAGATTGTTTGGTTTCAGCCCTTGAGCTCTTTATCAGAAACAGTTTGTAACTGTTGGTGTTACAGCTCACGAGCACATGGTAAATATTATTTGTTCTTTCATCATCGGGTTGTGTTGTACTGTAATGTGCTAACTGGCTACGTAGCATCTTGAATCAGTCAGTCTTTCAGTTTCCCTTTTTGAATGACGAATATGGACTCTATGGTATGGAGAGGTATTTCTCCTCATGTAAAACATACATAATAGTTGGCCATTGGCTATAGTCTTTGCGGTGTGTTCAGGCACAGCTTTTTGGATGAGACACAGCCAATGTGAGGGGATGCAACAATTAGCCTTCATTACCACTAGTTCTGGGATGTCGCTTTGGTGTGTCTGGGCCTTAAAAGGCAGTGCTGACAGTCTGAGCTCTGTATGAAGATGGTAATTGTGTAGCCAGATTGCTGCTACTGCTTCTTCTTTTTCAATGAATCCCTTGTGGAGCAGGATAAAATTGTAGCTGCTGAGGGTAGACAATTAGCTCAGTGAACTTTGACCTCAGGGTTATGGAATCTTGCAGTATAATAACACCCATTGTATTTAATACATATCATTAAGTGCCATTTACTCTGAGGAGAGGGAACCTCAACACCTTTTGGGTGGAAACTGAAATGTGTCTGTAGCTCCAAGTATCGTACAACAGATGCACCAAAAGTAGGTGATGAATGTCTGGCCAGGTTTGTGTAATGTTGTTGTTGTTATTATTATTATTATTATTATTATTATTATAACAATAATAATTATTATTAGGATTATCAACTGGTTCATGATTTAGAACAAAATCTGTCCACTTTTAGATTATTTTATGTAGGCAACATTCCTTCACAGCTGTTAAAATTTAAGATTTCTACAAGTATTACAAGGAGTAACCCCCATGTCAGACATGGTAAAAAAAAATCTAGGATTTATTTGTAGTACATCTATCTTTAATTGTAAAATAATGAATTGATGATTGTCACTTTGTTGGCTGAATTGATTTAAATCCTGTCTCTAGTGTAATGTCCCAGGGAACCTCCCCCAAACCAAATCAGCTTAACTGCTTTTATTATGTTTTTTGCTGCGCCCAACTATGCACTGACGAAAGCATTTTCTGCTGTGCCTTTATTGTTCTGCACTGGGCTTTGCTCATTTTTAACTTGATGAAAAATAATAAAAAGAAGAGAATAAAGTTTTTTGTATGTAATTAGACCATTACTTTTGGTAAATGTAGTACTATAACTAGAAATGAAACAGCCAGGATCACCAAGACAACCAGTGTTATTGAGTGTTTGTAAACTCCAAATGGCTGTGCAAAAAAGTGATCCTCTTTTTTTTACAAATTTCCAATTAAACAAAATGAAACTTTTAGGCTTATAAAATCAATCATTAGAAGAGGAAAAAAAAAAAACGAGGAGCATGCATACCAATGATTTCATTTATCTTTTTAATTAAGCACAGTGGGTAGTTTTTAATGACTTTCAACTATAAGCTCCTCTTTTGCAAATCATACTCTTTCCTGCCTAATAAACATAACCATTTATTTAATAATGACAGATTAATTTTGCCTCATCCATATTTTCCTTATAGTGTGTGCTTGATGAGTCCTGTGTGGCTTCATGTCATAGCTGAGGTGTTTTGGCAGTTGCTATGGGATGCCTCTTTAACTCACCAGATGTGTTCAGAGAAATGCGAGATCAGAGGCGTATTTGGACAGTGAATATGTTAGCTGAAAATAGAATATCAATGAGGGCAGCTCTTTGAACCAATAGATGTGAGGAACAAAGATCAATACGTCAACTGTAATGTTTACCTTGACGTGACCCACGCAGCTCTCCCTAATGCAAACAGATGTGGCTCTATGCCTACAATATGGAAAACAATTTGCTCCTGTTGGATCACAAGCAGGAAGATCTCCGCACATTTATGAATGTGGTTAAGCAAGCATCTCATTTTAACAAAGGAGATCAAACACCATGTAAATTACTTTTGGTAAGAAGACAAAATGCACGATGGACATTTAGTGAATTTCTCTTTGGGCTCTCATTTAAATGGAAATTTGCCACTCAATGATGTGCGGAGGGGCATCAAAATGGAATATTAGATTGAATAAATCCCCGTGCTGTGGAAAGGCAAAAAATACCCTCTCATTCTGTGTGAGAGACTAATGTCAGAGCCCATTACAGGTTGCTGAGCTTTCTGTGATCTACAAATGATACCAGCCATGCTTAGCTGTGAATTGGTTATACCGTGTCTTGCCTTAATATCTCCCTGTTCAGCTCCTGTTTACTCCCTTAGCTGGCCGCTGCCCTCTATTTAATATTCTCCTGAGCCAGACATGAGACGAGTAGAGCAATTTTCCTTCTGTTCTTTCCTTTTACCTCCTTTATTTTCTTTCTCCACAAAAGCTTTGCTAAAATCTCCCCTGCTTCTCACAACAGAGTAAAACATTTGAAACCGTAGCCTTTAGTACTAAGTATACTCCTGTCTTCACAAGCAGAATTAAATCAAATCTGTGCTTTCCAATCTGATGACAGTGACGCTTCTTCATCTTCTTCAATCTCTTCACAATATCTAGCACATTCCTCTGCTTGCATTTCAATTCCAAACATATTACTTAACTAGCAATGGCACACACAGACACAGACACACACACACTCAACTGCTGCCTGTGTGTGTGTCTAAGCTTGACTAAAGCCCGTTATATCCTTGCCTGTGTTCCTTTTGTTTGTTCAGTGTCCAGGCCTGTGAATGCCAGGCTGTGCGCTGGTGAAGAGCCCCCCTTGGCCGTCCAGCACTGCTCCATCCCTTGCCAGCACCACTGCCTGCTCTCTGGATGGTCACCGTGGGGCGCCTGCCTACATGACAACTGCAAAGAACCACAGGGGAAGAAAGGTATGATGGAGTAAATTGGATATGAGAGTGAACAAGCTTTGTCTTTTCAAAGAATTACAGATCAACGTTATGTCCTTGTAGACAGTAATCATTGTGTCATACCGTATACAACATATTTTCAAGACCAAAAAATGATTATACTGTTGTAGATATTGATGAGTTTTGCACTTGCCACCTCCTAGCAGAATATCTGGTTAGATTACGAAGCTGTAAGATATTTGCAGACCATTGCTAGCACTAGTTATAATTAGCCAGTCCATGTGCAAATTGGATAGCTGCTGTAACAAGATGTAACAATCCTTTAAAAAAGTAGATGAGGGTATTATTTTCAATGCCAAAGAAATGTTCCAAGATGTATCATCCTTCCAACTGTCTTCAGTAGCAGAATACTGTTCTGTCAGAATCATGTTTGACAGATGGACGGACAGAGGGATGGACACAGGCCATTCAAAGGACACTACGGACGGCTAGCTAACAAGCTCTGAATTGAAATAGATAATTGCACAGATGGGCCAGTGGTGAATTCATAAGCACTCAGTCAAAAAACAATTAACTGCTGAGCTCTGTTGCAGACACTGTGGCCATGTAGTACATTTACAATCAGCTGTTCACAGCAATTGTTGCCTAAGAGCTGAGCACCTTCAATATGGTCAACGAGGGGTTTTACACTAACTTTGTTTAATGTATTCAATTTAGCATTTTAACGTCTAAGTAATAGATCGTGTCGTGCTTCGGCGACATTGAAACTGAAAGAGGGAGAGAGAGACTGACAGTGAAAAAGAGCGTTTTTGTCGGAGCAGGAGAGAGAGGCAGTATATGTTTGAATCGTAAATTGTTTGTTGATAAGCGGCTGGCTGCTGGAAGACAGTACGTGTATGAACCGCAGCAGACGAAAGACAGAGAGAGAGAGAGAGAGAGAGAGCACACCTGTAGTTCAGCTCTCAGTCCCTAGGTGGGTGAAAGGAGTTACAGCATATAAGATGCTTCTTGTCTGTGTGTGTGTGTGTGTGTGTGTGTGTGTGTGTGTGTGTGTGTGTGTGTGTGTGTGCGCAAGGAGGCGTACTCAAGTATTCAGCGCGCTCGTGCTGTCTTGAGTGTTCTTGTCTTTTTTCACAGGTGAACGCGTGTCATATCTGACTGCTTTAGAGAGGCTACACATTGTGTGTGTGAAGCATAGTGTGTGTGTGTTTCTGTCAGTGGAGGAGCTGTTAGTGTGTTAGCGATGTGCTAAAAGGGCAGCGTGACCTCGTCCCTGCCATGAGTAAATGTGCATGAAAGCCCCCCGGGGAGCGACTGAAGTGTGGATTGTTCAGGTCAGTGCCCACACTCTCCAACACTGGATCTCTATGGGATGAGCCAGCTCCTCTCACAGACAGTGTCATTAATATATTTCAAGGAGTGGAAAACACAGCATCTGCTGTTTCGCACAGGGCTCTCTTGTGGCACGCTTTCTTTTGATGACATTCATAAAGATCCACAGCCCACAGCGGGTAGAGTATGAAACCAATGGAAAATCACTTGCAGTGAGCCCTGTTGCCTGTGAAGCAATGAACACTTATTGAGGAGTAGGGCATTGTTATGATCCAAGTCGTTCGCCCATGGTCCTTGAGCTGCAGAGAATTTCTTGCTCCTATTGAATGTACACTTTGCCTTTATATTTCACAACATCAGAATAAACTGTGATCCGTCTCTAACAGAAAGGCCCGCGGGATCTGTGCTCAGGTAGAGGAGCCAACCAGCCAAGATGCTTGTGCCGCCCCAGCTTTGCTCTCCGGAAAATTACAAATTTAAATTGCCTCGCAGTAGCTTTATGTGCTTTTCACATTTTTTTATGTTATCTTGTCCTATCACATTTTGCAGCTATGTGGGAAAATGAATTGAACACGGGAGGTTAGTGGATAGAATTTTAGTAATGCCTCTACTAGAAGTGCCCTAGCTGGAGGGAGGGACTTTTCTGAACAACAGTGTGCTGAAAATCACTGGATGGCCCTTGTTTCCCTGAAATAAACCTGGTATGACCAAGAAACCTTTCAATTATTAATATCCATGGGGCATGCCCACGTCAAATTGTTTTTTGTGGTCTGGTTGTGAGTAGCAGTAAGTGCTCTGGGCAATACTGCAATCGATCCACAGTCTTTTTGCTCTTGGAGAGCACCGCCCGGATCAGGCTCCTGAACTGGTGCCTCACACCAGTAGATGGTCGAGGGATGTAATTTGTATAGTGGGCATCCTGGGGTTAGACAGTTCCACCTGTAAAAGGGAAGGAATGTGAGACCTTTCTGCCAGGCGTCAGAGCTGTGGTAAAATGAGCATGACTCAAAAGGAAAAGCTGCTGCTGCTCAAGTGTCGTCGTCATTCACTGAGGGAGGTGTCGGGGGCTAGAAAAAGACATTTTATCCTACTATTTTTCATCCACAAGAACATTTTTCTTTGTCATCGGGGAATTTAGAGAGCTGAATAGATGAAAGTCTGTAGATGAGAACATGAGGTGTCCGCTTTTCATGAAGAAAATTTATGTTTTATAAAAAAAAAATCCAGTTTTGAGAGGATCAGTGTTTTAGAGTCGGGAATATGAATTACAATATGGGCCAATTTGGTAATTGATTAAGTAATTAACCCTAATGATAATGATTGTGTCAAAATGTTGATCATGTTATCGGACAATTGCTAATCACATATTCAAACCACATTTAGAGCCATTTTCACATCATGTTATATCCCCTTGTACATGTCACTGCCATTGTCATTTTTTGGGGGGTGCAGGGCCTCTTTAGTATTTAGAAAAAGTACATTTGCACCCCACCCCCCCAAAAAACCATGAAAGCAGCAAAGGACCTTTATTTTACCACCATTTAAGACAATGCAAATTGGGGCATTAAAAAAATCACCAGAATACAGGAAAATAAGGGATTGATGCTCAAAATTTTCTGGCATGGGACCCCCACACCCTAAATGTGTCCTCCCCAGTGTAGAAATGACACCTACGCCCTGCATGTAAGGGCACTTTGCAGGAGCTCTGTTCAGAACCACAACGAGACCAGAGTCAAGAGATGCAACAGAACATTATTTTTCACACATTCTCACCTGCTGCCTCCCTCGTCCTAGTCTCCCTAGTGCTTGAATGTGTTTTTCTTCCATAGCTCACAGCTGCTCCATTGTGGTGTGATATGATTGAATTAGCCAATTAAATCCTTATTAAGAAGCCCCGTTAGATTTGTTTTTATCTGTATATTGCAATAATCCAGTCAAAGGACTTAAAAAGTTTTAAGAACTACCAAAAGTCCCCTACAGTATTTCTTTTTATTCTACTGACGTTTTTGCCAAGCTGACGTTTTTGTTGAGCTGTTTTTAACTATTTTCTCATACATTATTTGAAAAACATAGAAAATGTCTCGCCTTCAACCAGTATTTCAAGTTCAGCATCACTGATCTCTTCCTCTCCAGACATGCCAAATGTAACTGTGATGTCCTCAGCATTGGGGTTGGAGACCTTTATCCCATCTCATTCCCTGGCTTAAAAACTACGCCTATTTTGAAGTTTCATACATGTTACTCCTATGGTCTAAGAGAGTCCACAAATGCTAGTAAACATGAACAACTCTCCCGAAACCAAAAACTAGAGTGTTAAAACTCAAATTTGGGATGTCATGTGTTGTAAAGTCTGGAGCTGCTCCATAGACAATGTATGGTGAAAGATGTTGTTGAGGGGGCTTTCACACCTGAAAGTCCGGACCATGGTCCGTGTTTTTGATACATTGTATACATTTGGTCCGGTTGGTTTGGTTTCACACTGCATTAAGGCGGCTGAACCAAATGACATATTGACGGTAACTACGTATGCTGCGTCTCCCTGCACTTGCCACACCGGACGCGTTAGTGCCGTGGCTTGACGCCAGGGCCACACCGCCCATTCACATCTGACGCGCATTTCTCCACGCTGGTCGACAAGTAGGGATGCACCGAAATGAAAATTTGTGGCCGAAGCCAAATAATATTAAACGCTTGGCCGAATACCGAGTACCAAATACCGAATGCTGTTTTTTAGTTTTTCATTAGTTTTTGCAGATGAACCTCTCCAGATTAGTGTTGTCACAGTACCAAAATTGGGACCCACGGTATGATACCAGTGAAAGTATCACGATTCTGAGTAGTATCACGATACCACAGCAAAAATGAGGCAGATGTGCCTTTTGTCATTTATAAAAAGATAAATCACTTTTCTATAATACATCAATGATATTTCAATGGAATAAATTACTTATTGACTTATTCATACTTCAAAAACAGCATCAATAAGTGATTAACATAGGGGGGATCAAAATAAAATAAATAAATGAAATAAAAATCAACCAGCCACCCTCCTCCCCTGACAAGTCCCTTCATAAGTAAAGAACAGTCCCTTCATAAGTAAAGAACAGTCCCTAAAGTGCGGTGAGGTTTGTGGACCATTACCTACCACAAAGAGAGACATGTGAACGGCTCGTTTCTCCTCTGACACGCCACATACTGTGTGCCGCCATGGCTCGGCTTTTCAGGTACTTTTGGGCAGTCATGACAACAAGTTATTCACCTGGAGCCGGACTTCTCCATCGCCGGTAAGCCATTATCATGCGCCGCTGTATTTGACAGGAATAGGTATTCCTGTCCGTGTGTGTTAACCCCGTTCAACCCACAACCGGCGGGATTTGCCATTTCGTTTCTGCTGCTGGTTGAAATCTGTACTCACACAGTGTGCTGAATGATTTATTTTGCCCGCACAAAACTATTTTTAGTCGCAAATGCGAGTGCGGTGACGGACGGAGTAAAATATCGCCACACTGCCGACATTTTACTCCGTCCGTCACCTCATGCTGTTTGATTGTGTTATCAAAACACGCCACTATTATTCAGCTTTGCTTTTCACTTATTCCACCGAATACTGAATGTGTGTTTTTTTGCAATATTCAGCCGAATATATTCGGTTACCGAATATTCGGTGCATCCCTATCGACAAACCATAGACCAGATGCTGAAACGATCGCTGCAGGGCGCGAGCCAGCCACGGAGCTGCAAGGCACGGCGCAGCCGGTGTGGATGACACAATCGGTTAACATGGACGCCGAAAGGAAACTGGTTTCGCTTCTCGGCGCTTCGAGGCTATTCGCAGCGCTTCCGCGGGCGGTGTGGCCTGACGGTGACTGTCCACACAGGCAGCGCATTTCTGCTGCGCTCTCCGCGCCGGTTAAACATCGACTCCACTCGTCTGTTCCCGTCAATACTCGTTTTTTCACTTCAACAGGTCATTTTAAACATGGGTAGGCCTAAGTCCATATTTTCATCATTTGTTATAATGTTATAAGTTAATGACAATTTTTCATTGCATGTCCATGTATTGAGCTTGTTGGATAAACACTGAATGAATAGGGCATATTGTTCTGACCATATTATTTATGTAGTTATGTCTGTAGGCTCGGTGACACAAAATTAAAATTGTAATGAAGTTATTAGGGTATTGAAAAATGTGTTCGGTTATGCAGTGTTGTGTTAAATTATAAACAAGGTATTTTCTCCTCACGTTCCTCAGTGCATGCTGTTGTAGAGAGAAGGAGAGTTCTTGCTTTCTACTTTGTTGGTGTTTTTCATCACCTTGTATCCGAACTACGCCTGGACAGTGGTCGCCATGTCGAGTATTTCAGGATGGAGGTAAAAAAAACTGAACAAATATTTATAGACAGACAAGCAACATCATAATTAAACAGGCTTTTATTTTTTAAATTTATTTTATTTTGAAAATTGGCCGGATTCTCTCGTCTTTTCTGTGTCCGACTTCCTGTTTGGTACGATCCGCTCTATCCGTGTGTCCGTGTGTATGTACATATATATATATATATATATATATATATATACACTAGGGCTGTAACGGTACATGTATTTGTGTCGAACCGTTCGGTACGCGACTTTCGGTTCGGCACAACCCTGTACCGAATTATTGGGCGCAGGATATTATTTTATTTTATTTTGTTTTATTTTAATTCCGTTTTTGTGAGCCGAGCCATTTAAAATATCTAGTTCCCCGACGGACATAATTGAGTGACGGACCGAGTCCCGTAAATCTCCGCTTTCATTTTGTGCAGCACATTCTCGCATTTTGACAACATGGCAAGTGAGCCTGACGAACCTGAAGACCCACCCGCAAACCTTAAGTCCTCCGTTTGGGAACACTTTGGTTTCAGGGTAAAATACGAAGAT
>NC_065512.1:28196788-28227521 GCF_006386435.1 Epinephelus moara
TACCAAACAGGAAGTCGGACACAGAAAAGACGAGAGAATCCGGCCAATTTTCAAAATAAAATAAATTTAAAAAATAAAAGCCTGTTTAATTATGATGTTGCTTGTCCGTCTATAAATATTTGTTCAGTTTTTTCGACCTCCATCCTGAAATACTCGACATGGCGACCACTGTCCAGGCGTAGTTCGGATACAAGGTGATGAAAAACACCATGATCCTTCCTTTTTTGATTGATTATATGTATATATATAAAACAATACATAGTATATATATATATATATATATATATACTATGTATTGTTTTTCGGCACTACCTTGTTCTCTATAGCTGGGATCAATAAAGTTCTTATCTTAGCCATCTGAGAAGATCAAATACATTGTTTTTGGTGCCTAACTGTTTCCCAAGTATATTAGTGCGTGTGTGAATGAATAAACGAGAGGCATTAACGTAAATTTCTTTGTAGAAAGGCGCTTTTTGAAATTAAGTCCATTTACTTGTATTAGTTTACAGCGCAGCCTTGCCACATCCAATATGGCGGCGACGGTGACGTATCGCAGCAGCGGGCAAACCCACTCGATGTGGCGTCTACGTATATATGTCTATGGGGCAGGAAGTCAAACAAAGTAACAACAACAGCATCCGGTCAATTTTCAGAATAAAACAAATTTCAAAATAAAACACCCCGTTTGACAAATGCGATGCATATATGTGTGTGTGTTTATATACATATTAGTCAGTGGTATCTAAACAGAGTGCGAGAGAGATGAACACACACACACACACACACACACACACACACACACACACACAAGAAAGAGAGAGAGAGTGGGCTGGCTATAGGGGGTGGGGGTTGGGGCACAGACACGCAAACAGAGAGAGATACCCATGATGGAAAAACAGCCCCAAATGTGACGGAGACAACAGCTGGGAGCAGAAGCGCTTGTCGACCGGCGTGGAGCAATGCGCGTCTGATGTGAACGGGCTTGCACGAGAATTTCGGTGCGCTGCACTTCGTTGGCAGTGTGGCCCTGAGAGCAGGCGACCGCAGCGGGGAGCAGTGACAAAAAGCTGCGGTGAAGTTGGACAGTTTCCCAACAGTTTCCAGCAGCCTTCGGTCCGTACAGGAAGTCACAGACACACACAGTTTCTTCTTCGTGTGTGTTTCTTCCTCGTGTGTTTTTTTTCTTCCTGTGTGTTTCTTCTTCATGTGTAGGCTAACCAACGAAAGTTCCTGTTAAACGTTTTAAAGTCCGAACTATCGACAAAAAAGCTTTCACACTTCACACACTCGGTCCACCTATTTTGGTCGGACCAAATTTCGGGTCTTTGGTCCGGACCATGGTCCGGGGGAGCTTTCACACCTGTAAATTTGGTCAGGATCAAATGGAAAAGTCCTAAAGTCCGGACCAAACGAGGTAGGTGTGAAAGCACCCTGAGAGCACCCAGGGGAAAGTTCTGGGTATATGGGTACATTTTTTGTTTCAGAACTGACAGCACGACAATAGATTTAAGCTTATTTGGATATAAAAAAGAAAACAAACATTCTTTGGGTCTACAAAATCAGGCTCAAATCTTAAGAACATCACCAGTTTGAGACTTATTTCCCTAGTTTCGGGCTTTTAAAGAGAGAGTAGCTCATGTTCACAAATATTGTTTGAACTTTCCTAGGCCATGGAAATAACGTATTGGTATTCTTGATTTAGGTGGTGTTCTGATTTAATGGTATGTATAATGGGCGGGTCACAAAATCAGGATCCCATTCATTCCCAGTCTATGGAGCAGCTGCAGACTTTGTACCCTATGACATCACAAGTTTGAGACTTACTTCTCTGGTTTCTGACATGGAGAGAGAGTAGCTCATGTTCACAAATATTGATTGAACTTTTCTAGGCCATGGAAATAACATATTGGAATTTTTCATTTAGCTGGTGTTCCCCTTTAATTTTTTCTCCCCACGTTGCTTTACACAAAAATCCTTGAAAAAAAAAAGGTTGAGAGAGGAAGGTATCACATTGAAACATGGAGGACCAGATTTTATGTTTTATTATTACTTCAGACTGCAGATTTTTGCTTTTAATTCTGAGCAAAGAGCTTTATTGATTGCTGCTCAGCCATGGGACTTGATTATACACATATTATATCTACATTACATCACAGGACAAATCATGTGGCTTATTATTAGACACTACTGTAGGGTAACACCTTGAAACAACACAATGTTGATTGTAATTTAAACCCGCTATGCCATAACCATTATCTCTCTAGCGTCAACAATTTAAGATTGAATATATGCTGAAATGAGCTGATATGATGGACTCATTGGAGATGTTCAGTAGGTGCCAGTGTGGAGCCAGTACACCTCAGCTGGCAGCCCCAAATTTAGCAACAGAAATGGCAGCAACATCGAAAAGACAGTGAGACTCAGTAATTGGAGAGACAGGTGTCATTGTGAAAGGCATGCCAACCACTGTAACTTGACCCCAATCACTCGCACTATCCCCACTTTTTTTAAGCACCTTCTCCTTTGCCGTGCTGCGTGGCTCATTATCTCCCTCACCTCTCGTTGTCCCTCTTTTCACTTGGGAAATGGGATCCAGGTGGAGATTTTTTTTATTTTTTTTTATTTTATTTTTACCTCCACCATGGGGGATTGTTTGTTGGTTTGTTTGTCTTTTTGTCAGCAGGATTACAGAAAAACTATTGGCTCAATTTTTATGAAACTTGGTGGAAGAGTGAAGTATGGGCCAAGGAAGAACCCATTAAATTCTGGGGCTGATCCGAACCATGGGCGAATATAATTGTTTTTCAAATTCATTAGCACTGCAAGATAGGGCATTTGGCAGAGGTTTATTTTGTCTTTATTTAGTTTATCAATTACTCCCTCCACACCATGATATCGGGGCTCATTATGTGTATTTTTTCTCCATGGAACAGAAAGAGAAAAGGTGCACTTTAGTTATATTTTTATATGATACATCCTATGTATCATTTATGTATATGATACATAGGATGAAAACTTGTTATCAAATGTGCATTTGAACCCTTTTCCCTAATTTGTAATGTTAGTGTTTTCAAGGTTAACATCTTTTGACATTTTAAGTTACTGTAGTTAAGTAACTTAGACTCTGTTCCGCAACTTACCGGAATCTTTCCCTACATGCTATCTTCACTATATATACGTACTTATTGCATGAGTATCTGTTACTGTAAACTACAGTGAACAGCAGGAAGCAAACACTTCTGGATGCATGTGCACGTGAAACTGGGGATGGGGAAATCAGTTAAAAAAAAGTGGGTGTTTACAAAAAATAATATTTTCATGAAGAAAAAAAAATATGGATCCTAACAACTATAAAATCTAATAAGGAGTCTCACAATACTAGCAAAAAAAGTGTTAAATAATCTGAGTTGCATTTCCAACCACTTATGGTATCACTGACAAGTTTTTATTTCAATGCACATGAGAAGCAAATTCTTTTGACATTGGTGCCATATGACCAAAGAAAACAGAGGAAAAGGGCTGTGGCATTTGCTTTTGCTCAAAACGTTATAAAACCTACCAGAATGCACTGTGCCGTACTGGACCAGTTAATTCCCTTGTTGGTGGGTGAGCTTGTCTGTTTTGGCAAAGAAAATAATATGGCATTGTGCTTGTAACAAACAATCTTGTTTTGCAGTTAAATAGTAAGCTAAAATGTGTTTCTGAAAACATTTGAGGTGAGAAATAGGCAATGTAGTGACAGAATCTTGGTTCATATTTAATCAGTACTGCCTATTTATACTGTTTGATCTCAGCCTTTTATTGGTTTCAAAACATCTTGCCAAAGAACTGCAGTTGAAAATTAGCCAGCTGGCTAACACTGGCACATTTACAGAAATGTTGATTAGTGTGGGTTGTCCTTATGAATAAATAAAGAAAAGTAAAGTAAATTTTAGGCAAGAAATAGGCAATACTGTGTCAAAGATTTTCAGTTTGATCCGAGTTTGGTTTGAGTTTGACGGGGTGGGTCCTCTCTCAATCCGCCTTGTACTCTTTGTTTCCAGGGTGGCAGGCAAAAATGTGGAAGTACAATATGTAGTTTGAGCAATAATCGGAAAGCCAATGAAGATTGGCTGGATGATGAGTTTCATATCATCCGGCTAGCATGATTAGCAGGGAGATCTGGGTGTCCACAGTTTATTTGCACATACTACCCACAATGTTATGATACAGAGCTGGTTGAAAAAGTGTCCCTTTAATGAAGTTTGTTGGAAATATGATGACGGCAGTGAATTATTCACTTTTAAATTGCATGGTTATTAGAGAGACATAGTAGTTTTTTACTTGGAGGTGCATACCACAGTTGTGATAATTAATAATTGATCATAGAGATAATGCCCAATAAAGTCCACATCTTAATACTGTATTCTATTGACTGGCTGAGAAGGATTCTGTATACTGAGGTTGAGATTTTTACTGTTGCCTTATTTTTTGTGCAGGAATATCAATTGCTTTTTCTCTGACAACCGTTCCCTCCCTTGCCCTCCTCCTCTCTGTCAGGTTTCAGACAGCGGAGGAGAGAGGTGCTGTGGGAGTCCGGCAGTCCTCCGGAGAGCTGCCCTCATCTGGTGGAGTCCATCCCCTGTGAGGATCCCGCCTGCTACCTGTGGCAGGTCAAACAAGAAGAAAGATGCATTCCCACTAAAAGCTCCTGTGGTCCCGGAACTGCAGCACAGAATGTGACCTGTGTCAGTGCCGAAGGTACAGTCCTCGAATGGGTCGCATCAGAATTAAAATCCTCACTCACACTGTGTTTTTTTAGTTTTTCCAGGTAGTTCAATTTGACCTTCTCCCAGCTACTAAAGCTTACTTATAGAAATGTCTGACATTTTGGGAAATATGCTCATTTGTGTGGGACTTAGCCGCATCTAGTGGTAAGGTTGCAAAACTCAAAACTCCTGCCAAGGAGAACTACCGTGGCCAATGCGAAAAGACTGGTAGATGGCCATACCTAGAGCCAGTGTTTAATTTAGGTTACTGTATGCAGATTCCAAGGACCCGGTCCTTATATAGATATAAACGTCTCATTGTAAGGTAACAAAAACAATTTTAGTTTTCTAGGGATGTACCGATTCATCAGTCGCACATTGCTATCGATTTTCGCCTTGGTAACCGCAATTGGCCTATTAGCAAATAAGATGGCATTCACTGCTGGCAGCTGATGTTTTTCTATTGTGTCACATCAATTTTGCGGAAGCTAAAAAGCAGGGCTTGAGACTAACAGCATCTCCTCATCCCAGTGACAATAGAAATCATGTTTGGGATGAACAGAGATCTTTTCGGGATGCTGTTGTAATGACAGAATTCAGTAAACTCATGTGTCAGGAGATGATGCCACATTGTGAACAACAAATCTGTGGTGGTGTCAACAGGAGAAGGGCTAGTTGACAGGGCAGCTGTGGCTCAGGTGGTAGAGTGGGTCGTCCACTAATCGGAAGATCTGCACTTGGAGCCCCAGCTCCTCCAGTCTGCATGTTGAAGTATACATGGGCAAGATACTGAACCCTAAATTGCTTCCGATGGCTGTTCTGTCGGTGTGTTAGTGCTTTTAAGCTGAGTGGCATGGGGCACCTTGTTTGGTAGCCTCGGCAACTGCTGTATGAATGTGTGTTTAAATGGGTAGATGTGACATGTATAGGGTCAAAGCACTTTGAGAGGTTAGAAGACAAGAAAGGTGCTATTCAATACAGATCCATTTACCATTAAACGTTAGCTGTTCACAGCTGGTGGCCATAACTAATAGTTTACAGA
Source organism: Epinephelus moara (assembly GCF_006386435.1). Classification (NCBI taxonomy): domain Eukaryota; kingdom Metazoa; phylum Chordata; class Actinopteri; order Perciformes; family Serranidae; genus Epinephelus; species Epinephelus moara. The sequence continues at coordinate 28,202,579 of NC_065512.1, forward strand.
GGGTGCTTGAGATACATTATAATGTGTTCAAGCTCTCTTAGGTTAAAATGATAATTAAGGGAAGATAAATAACATTCTCATGATATGTTCAAATATAATCTTGTAAAATGTAGTTTTGGTGAGAAATCTGAATAAACACAGTTGACGGAGAAAGTTGTTGATGTCTTCACAGCACCATATAATAGATATTAGAGAAGGAATAATGATATTATATAAAGTAAAAAGGCTTTAAAGCAGTTTTTTTTTCATGTGAAAGACGGTTATTTCAAAAGGTTGTTCCATAATTATGTAAGACTGAATACATGCTCACTCAAAGGATGTAAAATGAACGGCGATTTATTCACTTCCCTGGCACAAAAGGGGGAATAAATAACAAAAAACAAATAGATCACAAAAAACATTGGTATCCATATCAGCTATTGGCAAAGCTGTTATTTTAAACATAGGTATCGGCCCAGAATTTCACGATCGGTGTGTCCCTGTTATTTTCGGGTGATTATAAACTAATGAAAAAAGTATTACATACCATTTTCTGCCAGTAGATGCCCCTACACTCTACACACTGGACCTTTTAAAACTATTTCTTTAACAATTTAGGAATGTTAGAACATGAAAGAGTGAAGAAATGAATTTGCTGTACAACTCTCAGTCACAGCCTGTGTGATCAGTAGTCAAATTATTAAACAGAAAAATTAAACACAAGTAAATTAATCTTTATAACCCATTGATCTGATTTAAATGACAGCTATGCTTTTTTGCCATTGCTCTGTATTAGTATGAGCTCATGTGTTTTTAATAACTTTAAAGGTGCTAACCATAGACCGCAACACTAATTAAACTATATCTACAAGCAGCAGTAAAATTCATCAAGGCCATTGTGAAGCCATCAGTGCTGTGGTCCGGACATGTAATGTTATCAGTAGCAATGCGATGCATGAACCATCAGGTATAATGTGATCCATTGTGCTCAGCCATATCCTCACGTTGGGTGAGAGGAACATCAGCGTTAACGAAGCATGCATTATTCATGAGGGTCCATCACCGAGTTTATGGGCACAGAAAACATTGGCCTGATTAAAAGTCAGAATCACAGCTTCCTACCAGGCATTAATTGCTCATCTCCATAGATTATAAACCTAATTGCACCCTTTTTTGCCTGTGTTTTATTATTCTGTCACAATGCATCATGTGTATGTTTATCAGGAAGGCAGTGGAGGGTCCAAATGTATTAGCCAACAGGAGAGTCTAATGAGTTTTGACAGGACAACTAAGAATGCGAGCTTTGGCGGGTTTGAGGCAAAAGGCTTATGAAATTATCTGCAGCAGATTTATTGTTCGAGAATGTTGACAAGTTGTTCACTGTTGCTTCTTTAATTGGCTTATCGGACCTGCCATTGCAGCACAGTGAGTTATTTTCACACACACATAGCAGTGTCAGCGCCAAGTTGTTCAGTGATGCAAAATCCTGTAAGAAGCTTGATTTTTCATACAGTAGCTATGTATAGCAGCAATGTAGGTGAGGACTACAAGGATCACGATGCAAGACAGTATGACTCACTGTCTAACAGCTAATACTGCATGCATGAGAAGCAGTGAATGACATGGCAGGGTAATTATTTTCAATTTAGGTAGTTGCTGTTATTGCAGTGAATGGCAGATTTTGAGTGGAACTGATTTAAAAATTATCAAAATGTCGTTACATATTGTCTCTTCACATTCATGATGTTTACAAAATGTCTTGCTATTCATATCCTGCCTAGCCATTAGGTTTTATGGACAGGGGGCCAAATTTTCCAAATTGGGCCGCTCAAACTTTTTCCCCTTACCAAAATTTAGCCTAAATTTGGAGGGTTATTTTGCCCCTATGCAACAAGGTAGCATAACATGGTTGGTATCAGGGTCCAAAACCAGGCTGGCTGGTAAGTGAAATTTTTTACCAGCCAGGCAGATATTTTACCAGCCAACCAAATAATAATAATTTAAAGGAAAAAAAGTCAAGTCACTTAATGCTGCCGGTGGATGGGACTGGGAAGTGGCGGCGGCAGCGGCAGCGGCAGCGGCGGCAGCGGCAGCGGCAGCGGCGGCGGCGGCGGCGGGAGCAGCAGCAACATTAACCTCCGTCTCTTGGTCGTCGGTCAGTAAAATCTCAGCCTCAGCAGGTTCATTTGCTTTAGTTTGTTGTTTTTTTTGCGGGAGAGACAAAATCTACCCGTAATTGGCGAGTGGCGAGTGTTAGTTTTGGACCCTGGTTGGTATCATGGATGCCATAGATTGTCTGGGTTCATATGATATCAGTTTCTTCACTGTAGCTTTAAAAGCCACCGATTGTGGGTTTTATTTGCTCTTTTGCCAAGCTCCTCATCTTGCAACATTCAGCTTCATACACGTTCAAATGCTGTGTCATGTAGATGAGAACTGCTCATATTGACAAAACATTTGAGTGTGACTTCTACCACTGCCAATACCAACATTCCCAGTTAGAGAAAGAGGAAAAGTAAGAGCAAGGCGGCATTTGTCTGTGGTGCCTAAATCACTAAATCCTCCCCTGAAAAACGCACCCAAGAAGGGCTACTCAGGGTCAGAAACACTAATCAAAAACACTTAACGAAGGCATTAATTTCCAAATTGGCTTTTTGGTCGCTTGCTTTGACATAACCCACCCCCCACCCTGTGTTTGCATGCTCTGGACTCTGTGTACCAGGGTGCTTTGAGATTTATTACCAACTGTAAGCCACCAACTCATCACTGTGTCTTGTATGCTCAGGTTGGCTGGCTCTCTTTACAGTAGACTTTTTCATTGGCACTCTCTTGTTTACAAAGCTGTTCTTGGCCTACTCCCAGCATACTTATGTGTGTACATTAAGCAAAAAATTGAAAATGGCTCTGCTCTCCGTTCTCAGAGCATGTTTTTATAGTCTGTACCGAGGGTATGTACAGAGTTTGGTAAGCGAGCATTTCTATATGCAGCTCCTTATACTGTATGTGGAATCCTCTGCAGTTGCACTTTTTGGTTCCTCTCGGCCGTTTCAAAGCCCTCTTGCAGGATTTTTGTGCACAGTCTTCTATATGCCAGTGTCATGGTGTATCTTAGCTGGTCTTTGTATTCATGTATAGTTGCCCTTTGTTACGGTTGACTTCTTGTATACATTAGCATATTTTTTGGCTTTTCTTTAGTATGTGTACTTTGTGTTTTATATTGCTTGTTATAAAGCTATACATTTGTATTCTGTATTTTTGTTCTATGTTGTCTATAACTTATATTGCTGCCTGTCTTGGCCAGGACACTCTTGAAAAAGACAATTTTAATCTCAAGAGGTTTTTCTTGTTACATAAAGGTTAAATAAAATAACCACCGCAGTTATAAAGAAAATCATGGATTGAATTAGCAGAGGTATTTTTCAAGCGTCAATGTTACTCGTGTTATAAGTTAGTATGGCAAACGTACACACTTTGAGCTGCAGTGGCAGAGGTCCTGTTCCTGTAGGCTACCCGCTTGTGCTTGTTGACTCCAGGGAAGTGAAGAAGAGTTTGACTGTAACATTAGTATATCCAGCATCCAGCAGCAAAAATGAACTCAGTCCACAGAGCCTTGAGGTCCCGCCCCGGCTGCTGCCCTAAGCCCTGTTCACTTTTCCATTTATTCAGAGTTTATTCATATTGAATGATCGCTTGTCCAAACTGCACCAAATTCAACATTGCACGTCCCTAGGTCCCCAGCAGTACACCCACTAAGTGTGAAGTACAGTAGATTAGATGACCAGTTCTCGGGATGTGCGAAGGACACACAGACAGACATTTCTCACTTTATAGTTCGGTACATGATGAAGCATTTTCATTGGTTTTAGATTTTTGTTATGAACAGATCTGATAAAATATGACTTTAATGAGAAGAAGTCTCTAGCAGGCTGGCAGTCATCATGTCATAGCTTTGACTGTGCTAATGGTGTCAGTTTATTTTATTTAAATGAAATATACCATCTACATGCTCATTACGCCTCATAAAACCCACACCAAGTGTTTCTCTAAAGCCCAGCATTGCTGTGTCTTTTTTTAATGAATTGAATGGTGGACAGATGGAAAAAATAGATGATTAGATGGACAGAATGAGTTCTGTTGCCATGATTATTATTTTTCTCAGTGACCCCCTTTGATCCATGGTCAAGTTTTTCTCCAGACAGAATATGCTTTTAGTTACTTTTCAGTTATGCTTGCCATATAAATTTCGTAGACCTTGGAGAAAGCAGATGCTAATTGCCAGTCTGTCTGCACATTCCGACTCAACACATTCAAGCTGTCCTTCTCAGCTGTTACACAAGTACAGATGATGGACACTTTGTCTTCGCAATACTGAAATGTTGGAAGAAGGCAGGCATGCTTCTCTCCTGGGAAAAAGTTCAAGGTTTTGCCAGTCACAAAAGACTCTGAGCTCATTGTATTTCAGTTCTTTTGAGGTCAGCTGCAACAACTTTTACCCTCAGAGGACTCCCAATATCAAACACAAAACAACTCTTATGAAGAACACATAAATGTATGTATGTATACTGTACACAGTTGAGATAAGATATCACAATGAATTACCTGCACCGTGATCTGGCCTCTTTCCACTCCTCCCTTATCTCTTGTCCCTCAGGGTGAATGAGCATTATAGATATCCAAATAAAGAACATAAAAGCAAATAAGTCTTACTCGCTGTGAATGCCACTTCACATTATTACTGGCACACTCTCGATATTCTTCACAGATTCATACCACACCGACCAGAAGGCCAGCTCCACTCGCTCAACTAAGGTCTTTGTGGGTGAATTGTTAAAGATAAGTAGAAGTAGTAGTAGAAATGTTCATTTATGCAAACAGCACAATGTCTCCCTCAATCCCTTTAAAGGATCATTTGCTTCATATCATCTCAGAGATTACCTTTGTCACACAAAATTTAGGAAAATATTACATAAGATTTAAACAAAGAATCTTCAGTGGAGTATCTATCTATCTATCTATCTATCTATCTATCTATCTATCTATCATACAGTAGTAAACTGTATATTTTGAAACAAGTACTGACTGCTATGAACCAACACTCATACCAGATACTTTTTACTACAGCATCAATCAGAGTACATTAAATCCAGGCCTGGAGGTGGATTGCTAATGATGTTATCTGCAGCATCTCTGGGTTCCTGTGGTGTGGTTTCTGTAAAGCGTTTCCAATAATATTTTACAGTATTTCACAGTTCTGTGGAGAGAGCAATGGGAGTCGGAGCTGCTGTGGCAGGGCTGTTTAGACTGACTGTGGAGAGTATAGTACCTGCATACACAGCCACTGTTGGTTTGGTTTCAATCATTTTCACTTTTGAGCGCTGGAAACATTTGACAAGGTGAGACAGGCGGAGAGGAGCGGGAGAAGGGAGAGGTATGAGTGACAAACCTGCAGAGATGAAAGGATTGTTTACAGAAATCTGATTTGTTTGTCATTAAGTAAGTATCTCTGATAATTGTGGATGGACATATATGTCAGTAGCAGCAGCCTTCTAATCATGCAAATAAAATAGGTAGCCTACCTGTCTTTGCCTTAAAAGTTGGTTTGATTTGAGTTCTTTGGGATCATCAAAGGTCTTTGCGCTGAAGTTCAGAGCTGTTTATGGATGAGACGTGAAAGGTTTCTGGGAGGAAAAAAACAGCCCCATCTAGAAGTCCAGCTCATCTTGACCTACACTGTCTCATTGTTTGACATAAGACATTTTCAATTGGAAGGAACTCCCTAAGTAAGTCAGCCCGTCAGTGTCTATTGCCCTGGTCTAGTTTCAGTGTCCCCATTTTAAGCACAAGCTTTGTCTCTCATTCACTTAACCCCCAGGATCCCCCTCATAAGAACATTCATACAGCATTTTCAGCTTTGTATCTTAAAGGTACAGTTCACCCCAAATTCAAAAATACATATTTTCCCCTCTTGTAGTGCTGTTTATCAATCTACATTGTTTTGGTGTGAGTTGCTCAAAGTACATGCGATTTGTGGGTGTTGTTCGGTAGAAAGAAAATAGTTCCTACATAAAACTGCTCACAGCAAGGTCTGTAGATTATCTTTAGTAACCAGGCCATGATTTCTTGAAAGAGACATTGCTGTTGAGTTTTTGAAATGTATTTTTTTTTTGGCCCTTTGAGCACCACAAGCTGAGTGCCATCTAGTTCCATTATATTGGAGAGAAGGCAGACATCTCTACAGCCGATATCCCCAACACTCGGCAAGTCACACCAAAACATAACTGTCCCTTTAACCTGTGGAGTTACCTCATTGTATTGAATGGCTGAATCTTAAGTTGATTTCAAGTTAAAATTAAAAACTCATCTGGGTTGTTCTATTGTACACTATTAATTTTATTGTGCTTACTGTCTGATGTTTACAGTCTTTTTAATTTCTGTTTAGTTGAATTTAAGTTTTATGAAATTGCTCTAAAATGAAAACATATCTTCAGCATCATGTAATGGAATCAGCTTTGTCTCAGCTGCTGTGTAATGTGTCCTCACCAGAACATTTCACAATGTGTTTGTTCTAAATGGTGAATTCTTCTAATACTGTCGGTAAAAGAATTTGGTTTTAACAGACACCTCCCTGTCATTCACCCCTTACAGTACATACAAATAAATACCCAACTCCATTCATTGATTGCTGAGAGCCAATGCTTGTGGAAAGGTCAGCTATTGCCAGGCTTTCTTGGCTGACAACCTTGTTCGCCATTAGGAGTTGCTCCAGAAGGACCGTGCTTTTATGTCCTGAACATAAGAATTGCTGACATTTTTAAAATGGTTCAGTTTATTGTCAGTGTATTGAGTCACTTGGAGCATGGGTTTACAAATGCTCCCAGCGTGCAGCTGTGTTGGATGAAGATTTAACAAGAAAGAAAAACTAATTTAAAGCCATGAAGATAATTGTCGTTGATGTTAACATATATTTACACCCAAGTGGAAAAAAAGGGAAAGTGGGTGTTTGAACTGGCAGGTACCATTTAAGATCTTGAACTTCAATGAAGTGACAACGACCCATGAGATACAGGGTGTTTTCTCCACTTTACTTACTCTTTGATTGAGTAAGCGTTTGGTTTCCAATTTCTTAGCATAAAACTACTCTGCATTTCAGACCTAAGAAACTCGTGAAGTTGTCTAAAGAAAATCTATGCCTGCGGAGAGTAAGAGACAGCACTTTCCCCAGGAAAGTTTATCTGATGGGGATTTAAATTATTATCTATGGCTGCTCAAGCAATCAGCAAACATCCTCTATCACCTAGAGGCCAGCTTTTATTGCTTAGCAAATGCATGAGGTAATTCTTAAAACTACTCAGGTATAGATGAAATGGTATAGACTGGCTCGGGGGTGTTTTAAGGACATTTGGGGCTCAGCCGTGAGGACAATCCAGAGGGCTCTATCCCTGGAAAAATAACCTTGTTACTTTGCTTGTGAAAGTGTATCAATCTGATGCATCACACAGTCTGAACATACTTTTGATTTTGTTATGTTTAGCATTCTCTTCACCTGTTTTCTGCCACCTGCCACTCCATTTCAGGTTGTGTAGATAGGAGACATAGTCCTCACAGAGTACAGAGTACAGTGCTCATCACTACGTCAGAAGCTGCCTGTAGTTAATACAAATTACCACACATGCATTCATGCACTGACGCCTTTATAATCAGTGCACTGTGATTTATAGAAAGCATACCGTATTACTGCTAGTTTTTAAGCATTCACTGAGGTGTCAGTTTGATTAATGTAGCACTGCTGTGATCTCTCCTGTATAGATGTAACATGTTGGTCTTTTACCTGTTAGTGCATGATGTGCAAGAGTGCTGATTGGCTGACAACTCAAGCATTGTGTTAATATGTGATTTAGCAGTTGTTGTTTTTTTTTTTTAGCACATACTCATACCATAAGCACCATACCATTTCAGTTAATGAGATTGTTTGACTGTTTAATACGTTCAAGACCATGAGTAATTGCTTTTTTTTTATAGTCAAGCCCCTTGAATCTCTCCTTTAAAAACATATATATTTTCATTATTGCTTGTTCAATTTCAATTGCATCCTGATTCTTACTGTTTTACAACAGTCAGATTTAGAATAATTTTTATTCACTTTGGACCGAAAATTGTGGCAAGGAGTACGAACATGGAACAGGACAGCAAGAAAACAACCGGAATAGCTCATTAGTGCAACTGAGTCATTTAAAGAGAGGCAAAACATTACTCAAAAAAGCACCTCGTTTACATATTGTCCTTGGGTTATCCGTCTGTAATGATAGTGTAAGTTTAAACACAGACAGGTGGTTTACAAAGTATTTTGGCAGATATATCTTAATATTCTCTACACTGTGTTTTTACATTCAAGCAAAATGTGATATTCATCCACCGGGACAGTTGTCATTACATAAATTACAAAACCTTTTAGTCTTTTCCAAATCCTTTTCTGTCTTCCCATTATTTTAGGAATTCTGCTATTAGAAAATAGGCTGGGCAACCCTCCTATTTTCACAAAGTAGATGCTTCTCAAATTTAAAGTCCTCTTTAAATTCACAATACAAGTCACATGATGAAGCTTGTTGTGCCGCTTCTGTAGGAACTGACCTTTTAACCACTGTTTTACTAGCTTCGGCTTTTAGATGTCATCATACCTCTGATCCAGCCAAAGGTATGAAAAGCCACATTCATCTAGTTTTTGCTAAACATATGCAATCCATGGTAATATGTACATTCCAGTGATATACACACTATCTGATATTGCTCCCTACTCTACAGACTATTGTCAATTTTTCCCTCACATTGGTTCATTCACAAAAAGTTTTTCGAAATAATAACCCTTCAGTATTTTAGTGAAGAAAAAGAACTGCCATTGTGTAAAATGCTGCTGCATTTGCTATGGGAAGCTCCGAGTGTCACATATGCATTCATTTTGGTCTGTTAACTTGACTGGGTTATGACTGACATAAAGCAGGTGTTAGGTGACAGCAGGGAGAGTTAGGTTGTTATATCCAATTAAAATGGCCCCTCCTGTCTCCTCATGTGGCATTCACGGACAGACTAAAGCTTTCACACTTTCAACCATGCTATCCACAACTTTGAAAAACACACTTATCGTCCCCATGTCCATGTTAGCTATGTGAATAAGGAGTTACCTTACATGCACTTTTGTGCTGGAAGGAAGTTCTCTGGAAATTGTTGCAATTTGAATTAAAATAATATGGTGTCTCACACAGTGAGGCTAATGGGCGCTTATTGTATTTCGCTATGACTTTATTGGGCTGTAAACTACAGCAAAGTAAGTGCTGTGTTAGCCTAACCCACTGGCTTTTTGCCCCAGGCGTAGTAAAGTTGTTCTGACAGCTCCCACAGCTCCCACTCACTGCACAGCAACCATTCACACCCGAGTATTCAGTCCCATTTCCCGCACTAACTACCAACCACAGGGCACGATGACTCAAACATACTGGGTGCACCTGTGAGTGACAGCTGACATGACAGGTTTAACCTCTCACAGATGCATGCTAACCTTACTGACATGTCTGAACTCACCAACAATACCTCAGCAGTGCGGCTACCATCAGCCTGGATCTCTCTTTCCGACTGGTCAATAATATTCAGGCAATGATGAAGTCAGGAAAGCAGCCCTACACTCAACTGTGAGACTGTCATATATAATGAAATTCTAAAGTTACATGATTGACAGGCAAATACAGCACAAACATTAATTAGTGACCCAGGCTAGTTTGTCAGAGCCAACTTTAATGTTCACAGTGATTTTGTACAATTTGCCTTGTTGCTTTTGCCCGCCAGCTTTGTCTTAAAAGCTGCCCGCACAGAGTGGATGTGATTATTAACTTTTAAGCAAAGGCGAGGACTTCTCGTCTTTTTTCTACATCTACCTGAATAATAACGATGAAGAAGATTAATTGGTGGGTGGGCGAGCAGAATAGAAATCATGTTGAAATTGCATGCAGGAGGCAGTGGTATTATATCTGAGTAAGAGCCCCAACTACAGATCCCTGTATTAATAATGCAAAAGGACCCCTAGGGCAGCCATCTATTTGCAGAGTTCCCCCCACCCCCCACCCCCGCCCCCACACGAAGTCTCCCAGATATACACTCACACATATACACACATACACAAGTTGTGTATTTGGATTCATGTTATCATACCATTTTTTCTTTAGGCAGTGTTTCCAGGCAAAGCTTTGCGAGTCTTTTGTTCGTATTGTTTGCTAACATATTCATTAGTCCTTTGTGGTTTTCAAGCAGAACGATTGTTTAATAATTACTGATTTTCTACTGTTGGCAATAATACATCTAAACAATTCTTAAAATATGCCCTAGAGCAGAAGGAAACCTGCTATGTTTCGCATGGCATTAGATACTTGCATATTCTTCTGAACATTTGTTTAATGTGAAGCCTAAGGTTGTAATTGCAACTGTGTTGAAATAGCCTCATATATTTTGCCTTAGTAAGTGTGACTATAGGTTAACTGAACAAAGGGGTCTGTTTGTGTTTTGACAGCCTCTGTCACTGCAGTTTATGTTCTATTGTGTGAGAGTTTGGCCGGTTTCTGTGCTTCACCTGGCAATTTGCAGAAACTATATAGCCTATTATTATTATGTAGCAGGTAACGACTGACCATGTGTGCCCAAGTGGATGAAAGAAAACTAAGCAATCATGGTATATTTTTGTACTGTATGCACAGTATTGATTAAAAACAATTAAAACAGAAATTTAATTTGGAGCTCATGTAGTGAATAGTGGTTGGAAAAGATCAATATGATTCTTTTAACTCATAGCATAGTATTAAAACTGTTTCTGTTTCCTGAATTATACAGATAATGTACAGTAGCCACAAGGAGCAAAGCACAAATGCCCATAGCATTAGATATGCCATTGTCCAGTGTACTGAAGTGTCATTGTGTTTTATAGAAAGGTTTTTGCGTTCTCTGATTTATTACTATATGTTTCTGTAGTGGTTTTTTTTCAGAGTTGTTTTTGACTCTCTGATTTGTTTTATTATTATAGTATTTAGATTTCTGCCCACTGTTAATGGATTTTATAAAATGTTATTGTGTTTCCTGTTTTGTGTTTTGCTTTGCACCTCAGGGCCACAACACATTGTTTTGGAATGGCATCGATTGGACAGTTAGAATATGTAATGCTGTAAACACAAGGAAATGTTACCTTTCCAAACTTTACTTTTTGAGGGATTTTCACCGTGCAGTGCCATTGTTGAAAGAGTGCTATAAATATTTCTTTTATCAATTTGGCATTGCAGGCAAGGCTAAAAAAACTATTTTGGGATGTCCTCCACCTGAAAACAATAGCTTTTCTCTGAACAAAATCCTCCAGCCATTCCTGTAGAAGTAATACAAGTAATAAATGCTCCCTTAAGTTAAGATAAAACTTTCTACTTTCCAGTTCCCATTTAAAGTTTTTAAACAATGTCTTGCTGTATCTCATTGTCCATTTTGCACTCCAAGTGTAAAATAGGTCCCTTATCTCCACAACTGTTGAAGTGATAGAGATGGTAAAGATACAGTACTCTTGTCTGTCCCTGTGAATGTGGGTCAGAGAGGTGGATTTACAGAATCTATGGTGCGTACTGTGTTTCATTTTATGCTCACTTTGTATAAAGCATGGACGCCTGGAATAATTACCTGGGTGGGAGCCATGCTGAGCCAAGACAATATATTCCTCACAGCTTAAAATCCCACTGCCAGTTCAAAACAATTATGTAAAGCATCAGTACAGTGCCTCCAGTATTCAAGTGTTGCAGCCTCCAGATCTTTACTCAGCTGGTGTAGTTTGAAATATAGAATAATAGGAATTATTCCTGGTCACCCAGGAGTAATTTTCTTTTTCCTTCAATGCAATTTTATTGTACTTTATAATACTAACTCCATCATCAACTATGTGCTTTCCAACTGAGGGTGAAGAATTTACAGCAAATGCTGGAGAATTGTGTTTTGTTTGTTAACTTCAACTGCAAACCTCTCCATTGTACATCCACTTGTGTCTTCACTAATAAAAGGAATAATGCATTCCATACAGTAGCTTGTGGGATTTAACCATATCTTCCAGCAGAATAACATCTCCTGCTGTACACACACCAGCTAGTTTGATGGCTAGAGATCTCTGATTCTTCAACCTAATAGGTGAAAGGTTCTCAAACTCCCCAAGGGGGTTTCTTACATCTATCTGATGAGGCGATACCTATGTTTGCTCTCTCCTCTGCCCTCCTCTGCATCAAGGGTATTCACTTGGGGAAGAGAAAAAAAAATAGACAAATTGATGACAAATCTGCCCCGGGGTTGTTATTGTTAAACCATATTCCATGATGTAGTGGCAGAGTTCAACCAAGTTAATGATACTGCTGTGTGTGAGTTTATATCAGAAAACAATGCTTCGGCTGCTGCTGGCATTATTTTGATATCAGGATGGCATCCCTGTTTTCTGAAATTGATATCTCGATTGGACCTTGGACAGAGAGACCTCAGAGAAATATGTGGCACCCGGGGTCCAGCAAAAAGTAAAAAAAAAAATTTAACCAAGGCTATTATTCAGTCATTGACATTCATGTGAGAATATTTTTCTGTAATTTCAGTGTTTAATCACACGATAAGAAAGTCAGTATCATGGAAGTACAGTAAAGCGAAAAAGGCTCCGTCTTTCCTGTAGCTGTAGAAAGAAGAGTGAACTGGGAGCTGTGATAAATATTTCATAACATGACTGCAAGATGAAGGGTGAAGGATAGCATTTAAAACTAGCTCAGAATACCAATGGGGTGGCCTTATAATTTTCTTTAGATAAAATGAAATTCTATTTGTGTTTGACAGATTTTACTCTAACACTGACTTGAGAAGGATGCCCACTTAAGTTAGGTGTGAGTGAAAGAAAACTTGTTTCCCCGAAGGTTAAAAAAAGTTTAGCATTTTGCAAACTTTGCCAATATAAAAAGGATGGACTTTAGGAATTCAAAAATACTTCATGCTACAAATTGTAATAACCAGTTCTCACACTTTTTACTGTTTTCAGTGAGAGAAGCCTCTTTTGACACCTTATTACCATGTGTTCATATTCAGATTGTATCTAGATTTAGCCTGATTGTGTGTACCTGCCATCAACATGTGTCAACAGTGTCAACAATGAAATCCCATCATTATCTATTTCCATGTTATAACTGCACACCTCATCAGGAGCACACATCCCTCTTTACCCTTGAGTGAAAACACAGGCCTTACAGAAAATGGTAAACAACTGCAACACTAGACAAACAGAGCATGTGGAAGTAGTTGTACTTACTTTCGATGTGATCAGAATAAAAAACACTCACCTCTCAATGTGGTTTGTGTATTTTGATCACAATCGATCTGTCTTAGGTGCATTTATATGTGCATTTTTAGGTAAGGACCACCCTGTAAGTTAATCTGATCAATCCAGATGCATGTTATACTTTGTCTTTGCTTCTCACACACATTTATGGTTTCATGCATTGAGATGTGAAACCCTCTGCTTGCTGTCTGAGCAGTTCAAAATACATGAAGTGTAATGCGTCTCACTGTGATTTATACTAAACTTTTAAAGCTAAGATGATGCCTTCATTGCCATCTTCTGATCTTAACTTGCCTTCCTCAGGGGACGATGTGCCCAGTACCCACTGTGTAGACGACCCTCCCCCCACAGAAGTGGCCTGCGAGGTGGCTTGTCCCGCAGACTGCGTCATAAGCCCCTGGTCTTCCTGGTCACCCTGCTCACACAGCTGCGCCACCAAGACAGCAGAGGGCCGACAGAGCCGCACCCGCACTGCGCTGGCCATCCCAGGAAAAGGTAATACAATGTCCCCTCTGACTCCTTGGAGTCTTTTTCCGCTTGGTGTTTATAAATCTTTCTGTTTTTGTGCAGAACTGTGGCTCGCTGTGCAGATATCAGTTTTAAGTCAAACAAAATGCAACAACTGGGATGTCTTATTTTTCACTGGTGATGAGGTATGACTTTTTGTAGGTAGCAGTACGGGAAACACTTTAGATAATAGCTGTCATTAAAGTTTTGTCACATACAGGGTATCAACTAAATACTAAATGTACCAGTATAGAAATATATATACAAGGGAAGAAGACAGGAGCTTAAGGAGGACAGCGATAAACTGCGCTTTATTTACAGTACAGTAATATTGTTGGGTGACAAAACAGAGTGCGGAGAAATCTGGTTAATGATGCTAATTTCTAAAAAACTATATCATTTCAGGGGAGCTCCATCGATTGTACATATCAAAGGTCTTGGGAAGCACTACTGTATTTATAAAAAAAGTTGCATAAAGCCTTTTGTGGCTCCAGAAGGAGCTGCAAGAAATCTGGTAAATTGCATCAAATGATTTGGCTTGAGGCTAGATTAGTGGTTACAAGCATAACATACCTGAATCTCCAACAGAACTGCTTTTGGCCAATTGCATTATGGGTAATGTAGGCATCAGATTTAGGCAGGAGTGCAACGCTAAATTGCTAGAGTACTCTTTTTATTCAGAATATCTTTACAAAAACTGCTGTGGTACAGTATATATATTGCAGGATATAGGATATTGATATTGTCACTGAGAATCAAACCTAAAAAACTCGCAAACTAACTCAAAGTTCAACTCAGCAAACAGAAAATAAAAGTTGAGTGAGCCAAAGTCTTTATCGAAGTGCCTTCACCAACCCTGTGGGATTACTTTGGCTGTTATTTCTCCACATTTCACAGTTTTATTTAGACATTTTTCATCTCGTAAACATTTGAGGTTTGAGTTGACCATCCATTATCAAGGGCGCTTTCTCTGGCCAGTAATTTTCTGCGTACTCCAAGCATTGTGCTCTCAAGTCAGACAGCGGAGTGTTGGCAGCCAGCTACTCCCCATTAATCCCTGTAACCAAACGCATATCTGCAATAACAGCTGATGAAAGAATCTCACAGTTTAAGCCAGGTTCCTCACTGTGTTGTTTATTATCATGTTTCTGGCTATCGGCTTGCTGGCAGAGGTGCTGGGAGTGTGTGTGTCTGTGTATCTGTGTGTGTGTTTGTGTTCATATGTCTACATGTAGTGTGACAGTATGGAAGAGCTGGAGAATGCCAAACAGACTGGAAGGCGCAGGTGTTTATTTGGTTGTGATTCAGTGACAAACTCATCCTGGATCTTCTGTGAGTCACAGTTTGCTTTGCTTACTGCAGTTACTACTCCTCATGACACCTATGATCCAACTTAGAGTGCTGTCCCTTGTTGAACCTCCATGTAGATTGGACAGATCCTGCATTGCCCAAAGTAGTCCCAGTACACATCGAGTATACTGTCAAATCTTAGCTCACCCTTAATGTTTGACACATAAATGTTTATTTTTAGGATTAAAAATACACAAACCGGAAAAATAGCCCAAGACAATCAGGCTGCTATATCATTAAATTGAAAGGTGACACTTTAAAAACACTAATGGTTACAATTAATTCCTTCCATAGTAATGATATGCACATTTTTAGCACCCATTTGCACTTACATGCACTCTATATGTGGGTGTTAGCTTCAGAATGATTGCACTGAAGTGGCAGTGTTGCTTGTTTGCAAATGCAGAGGAAAAATGTCACTTTAAAATTAATTATATTTAATAATTAATGTTACTGTTCAGAGTAATAACACAGATTTCTTGCTTTCAGTGTTCTCTTGTAATTGAGGTTGAATATAGAACTGTACAGTGTGTGTCCAAATAAGATTCAGTGTTTAACAGCCAGGATACAGGGAGCCGAGGCTGGGAAAAGACTGTTGCAGCTTGGCTGTGGACAGTGTTTGAATTGGCCTCGGAATTCTGTCACTGTGACCTTTCTGTGACTTTTCATTTGTAATTGAAACTTCTACAAGTTGTAACTTGTAAAGTGTCTGCTCAGCCAACCCGAACAAACATTTGTTTTGTCACTAAGCAGCCAGCGGTCAATGATGGTGTTAGCATTTGACTTCCAACAACTAACCACAGCTTGTAACTTTCGGTGAAAATGTAATTTAGATTCTCTGCAAATCACATGTAATTTTAGAGTGTCTATTTCAGAATGCCAGGTTTGTAGAGTTATACAGTAGCCTTCATGTCTTTGAATCTGTGGTTCTTTCCTGTGTGTTTGTGGCCAGAAGGGAAGGAGTGTCCGGCAGCTCCAGCCCTGGAGGAGTGGAGAATCTGCAACGACCACCCTTGTATGACGTTCTATTGGGAGGCCTCAGCCTGGGGCCCCTGTATTGAGGATGCCTCCCTGGATTTAAACGGAACTGGCTTCTGGAATGGGACCCCTACCTGTGCCATGGGTGTTCAGATCCGCAAAGTCAGCTGCATAAAGATGAACGTTGGACCTGTCATAAGTAAAAGGTATGCTCTCTGACCAGGTGCCTCTGTGTATATGTCAAAGTAGTAATGAAATAAGCATTTTAAATTTAGTATTGGGATTTTGCATTTAGAAATGTTAAGACACTCAATGTTCTTTTAGAGTAACAATGTTTAAGCTGGCATGTTTTTCAGAGTCTGGAGGTGAATCAATATGTTGCCTCCTTCCTGTTTCCTGTTTACCTTTGACTAGTGTGAGTCAGATGTCACTCACATGAACCTAATATGCACCAAGCAAGTGTTTTTCAAATGTCCACTGGTGTGTTTTTTATTTATTTAACCAGGTAAAGCCTCATTGAGGTTAAAAATCTCCTTTACAATAGTGTCCAAGACAGATAGCAGCATGTCAAACAAAGTAGCAGAAAAACAACATGTCACCTAAGGAATCACAGCATACTAACAAATCAGATCAAGAGGCAGATATTCAGTCAAAGCATGTACAACCTGATGCACCGTCTTCCAACTCCTTCAGTCTACTTTTGAAAACACTTGAGAGAGCAGCTCCCCAAAACTCAAAACAGTCTGCAGCAGATTCCAAGCTGCAGGGGCAGCATACCTGAAAGCCCCTTTTCCTATTTCAAGATGAACTTTGGGAACAGATAGCAAAAGCAGGCTTCGCGAATATGTCACAGAGCGTAGATGGTAGCTCCGAGCAATTTTTCAAATAGATAAGGCTACATAGATAGGAAGGAAGCAAGTTAAGAATTGCTTTATAAATAAGGACATGCCGGTAATTAAGTGTAGGCTTGGGTAGATGCACGTATATATAAAACATCACCATAGTTAATTACAGGCGTAGTAAGAATAGCAGCAGCAAGTCTTTTTGCACCAAAAGAAAACCAAGCTATGTTTACACTCAAGTAATAGGACATTTGTTTATAAAGAAAAGGAGTGAGTATGTTGTTTCCACCCCCCAACAATCAGTGTTTTACCTCCTCTGACTATAGTTAATTACAAGAAGTATATGCAGGGGCGTCGGTGACTTAGTGGTAGAGCAGGCGCCCCACGTACAAGGCTGTTGCCACAGCGGCCCGGGTTCAACTCCAGCCTGTGGCCCTTTGCTGCATGTCACTCCCCCTCTCTCTCCCCCTTTCACACTTGTCGGTCCTATCAAATAAAGGCTTAAAAATGCCCAAAAAATATCTTAAAAAAAAAAAAAAAAAAGAAGTATATGCAAACCAAAAAAGTCTATTCTTGACACATTATGCCAGTATAAGAATGGCACTTTCTAACAGAATATTTTCTTCTTCCGTCCCCGTCTAACACTGCTACACTGCTCAGTTTTAGATACTAGAAAATGGGTCCCGAGAGAAACGAATGGTAAATTATAAGTGAGGAGTGAAAGAGCTTTGTAAAATCTGGGGGAGGAGGTGATCGTGTTTTTCTTACAGAGAAATCGCTTCTGATTAAAGATTCCAAAAGTGTTTTACTTGAAGATATATTGTGTATGCTTTTACTTACTGACAAATGACCCAGAGGATTTGATGCACTGGGAAATTATATCCCCAGAGTTTTGTACACTAAGCTCTTCTTTTGTGCTTTCTGCCTGTGTTTAGGTTTTTTTCCTCTGTGAACCTGAGATTCATTTCGCTTATGCTCCACCATTATCTACTCCTCTTTCAGCAATACAATATCAAACACTGCTAAGGGCTTTTGTGCTGTCACTGTAATGATGTTATAGCCCACACCAGGACGATAGATTTATAAATAATTCACAAAGTTTGCCCTTCTTTAGCTCGATATATTATTGACAGGGCCATAAAGTGGATTATGGAGAGGCTTTTTTCTTATGAACGTCCCATCTCCCACCACAGAGGCTTTAATGAAAGCTGTCATTTCTGCTCCACCAACAGATCTCGCCTGTACAGTATGCTGTTAAGTCAATTACTTCTTTGCTATTCATGTACTGTATAACTGCAGAATTTTCATTTAATGGAACAGCTAGTCCACTGGTTTTTACTGTCAGTAACAAGTTACTAGGCCTTCCCACTGTATCTCCATAATGCGCAGTATGTAAGACATGACTGTGTCCATATTGAACAGCATAGATCTGGCATAACTTCTCAAGCCTGATAAGATTAATGTCCAGAGGACAAATACACGGTAGCATGCTTCCGAGGCTGAAAAAGGACAGAGCAGGGCTACGCAGGAGAGTTCAGACTCTGCCATTTCCTTCACTTCAGCCTCTGCTTATCTTAGAATATGTTTGAAATACAGGAATGTCCTTAATATTTCTAAGCCATTCCTATCTGAAGAAGCAGATGCCCCCTGAATAAATCTGGTGTTGTGCTACTTGAGAAGGGTCACTTCATTCAGCACACATCTAAGCATTTGATACTTAGCAATAATCTCTGTGGTGCGCACTGGCTCAATGAAAGGTTATTGGTCTTTCTTGGTATTAGTACAGAGCCCTTAGACCTCACATTAGATTGATTTTGAGTTTAATTTCCGCTCCCCTTTGTCACATACTAAAGATGAAATAAACTAAAGCAGTGGTAAAAAAGAGTAACTTATAACATCATTTATTGCAGCATACAGGTACAAAATGATCTGGTTTCATAATAACATTCTGTTAAGACAAATCTTAATAATAACATCAACATCCATAAAACTCAAAATGCCAAAAAAAAAACATTATCTATAAACAATATAATTCAGTTTTTACTTATTTTAGAAGACATATTGTCATTAACTATGGTCAGAGTCAACATGTTCTCACTCCCAACTCGTCAAATATGGCGGCTTGGTTAGTGGCCCTACACTTCAAACTATGACGTTCTAGGTACCCATGTAGCATCAGTTATGGACTGGCACGGCATGACATTTCCGCTCATGACCTGCAGGGTGTCTTTTCAAAATAACCAAAACTACTTTAGGTTTACGTAGGGCTGGGCGATATGGCCTAAAAAAAAATATCCGATTTATTCACAAAAAATCCGATTCACGATTTAAATTGATTTTTTCCCCTCCTAGTTAAAAAAAAAAAAATTTGCAGCCTGGTAGCACATACTTGGGGTCCAAAACTTTCAGCATGTGAATAAACCCCAGCTTTTCCACGGTAGCCTATATATCGGCACCATATCTCTTGCAATATACATGGCGACTGCATCTGTGATCGCTTTCCACCGGACCCCTTTCTTATCATACGGCAGTGTTTCCCCTACCATCATATTGGATGACAACAGAAGTCATTTAAGGTTACCTTTCCTATAGAACAGGTCTATATCTTGTCCTTTTATTAAACAAACTAAATAGCCTTATGTTACAGGCTGAGCCTGATGTGTGTGGCTTGTGTGTGTGTGTGTGTGTGTGTGTGTGTGTGTGTGTGTGTGTGTGTGTGTGTGTGTGTGGAGCTGTGTATGTGTGTAGTTGATGTAGGAGGTATGAGACGTTAGTGCGCCGGGTGTGGTGTGTGACGTCAGACGGATGCGCCCCAGGAAGAAAGTGAGGCATGTGCTATGTTGTTTACATCGAGCAGCCACAGTGAAGAAGCCTACGCAGTTCTGCATGCTGTTTTTGAGTTATTTCCCTCTATGTAAAAGTCAGACACTGATGAGAGAGGCTGTGCATCATCCCTGCAGTGCTGAAAATAAAGTGCCGTTCTTTAACGCAGACGAAGTCCCGTTGTTTATGTGTTGTTGCCACAACGAGCTAACACAAGCTAAAGGAGCTAATGGTCTTCGGAGGTCCCTTTACTATGGTTCAGGGGTCTGCCAGCTTGGCGTTGCTAACACTTATTTATCTTATTTACACAACGGCATGTCATTTATGTCCCTATGCGGTGCGCGTCTAAAATCCTCCTCTGCTCTCTGTGTCGCGCACGGCGGAGTTCGGCCCTGATGCGCACACACACAGGTGAGCACACAGACACAGACACAGGTGTGCACACAAAAGCGCTGAAGAACTCCCTTTCTTGCGAACAAGTTCTTCCCCGCTCGCTGCCATGTTGTTTGTGTATTAAGCGCGCGGGAGGAGGGGTGAGCACACTCTGAACTACGGGAGCCCAGCATGGAGCGGCGGTGGCGGATTTTAAATAGAAACTCGATTTTCATTAAAACAAATCGGCCTAAACTACAAATTCGAATTAATCGATAAAATCGATTTATCGCCCAGCCCTAGGTTTACGCAACAAAACTACTTGTTTAAGTTCAGAAAAAGGTCGTGGTTTGGCCTAAATTAACTATGTTTGTTACATAATTAAAGTACGCTAACGAAACCAACAACACTCACCTGGGTGAAAGTCCTGTGTCTGTTTGCCCTTTATAATCATTGCCACGGATGGGTTAACATTGGAGTTAGATCTGAGCACCATACAGACAGTAAAGGGTGTCTTGTGCGTCAGAATCAGATGCTGATGGCCACTGACCAAGCTGCTGTATTTGATGCCCTGGGAATGAGGAAAAAGTTATCAGGGTAGACAGAGCACACCATTTTGTGCTTGGCTGTAACAAAAATATTCAAATAAACGCTCACTTCATTTTAAATATGAATATTTAGTATGAAATATTAAGTATATAACTAACTAGGCTTTACATGAAAATGATGAAAGCATTTGCTTGCAATTAAAACAATCGGCAATGTTTGAGAGACATGTATGTTCCCAGCCATGTCACAGTCAAACGCCATGGCCTTGACTATTAAGTCTGATCCCCTCATTCTGGGCATACTACACAATATTCCCCCAGCTGCTCTGCTGCGTTGCCATGCCCTCTGGCATGCATCACTGCAAAGAGGGAGAGAGAAGAGGAGGGATAAAGCTGGGGAAGGATGGGTTTTATGTATCTTGCCTCCTTATGCTTTGGCATACTTTGATCTCATTTCTGTGCGTGCTGGCTTTTTGCAGTCAGTAGGATGTGGCACCATGCTGGGTCTCTAGTGAGACCTGGATCTGGTTGTGGGGCAAAGGAAGTCACTCACTCTGAAATGAAATTGGGATGTCTATGTGTGTGTCTGTGTATGTGTTTGTGTTTGTGTGATGGGGTTGGGGGGGAGTTGGCTGCCTGTTGATGAAGACATCAAAGCTTATGATTTATTTGATTTTACATAGCTGCATTAATCCACACCACTTCAAGGTTGCACGACACGCAAAATACAACAGCCAAAGGCTCCATTACAGATATGTTACACAAGACATGTAGCAACCTTAATACAGAGGAAATACACGATTAGTTTTCATCTTAACACAAAGAAATTCGTAAAAGTGAAGTTCACTTTAAAACCTGGTAATGGTGTCCTTGGTGTGGCAGGAATGATTCATTGGTAAACAGTTTGCATATCCTCACTTTTCTCAGGTTTAATTAGCAGCCATGCTGTGGACTTTGATTGATTTTTCCTCCTAGAACACTCTGTCTCCTCGGTGGCAACACAAGACTTTTGTGGCTGCTCTACACATGTATATGGGGAGATAAACGACTCACCTGATTTCCCCTTTCTTTTGCTACAGAGTCCTGGTAACAAACCTGGCAGCTGCAATGCATTCCATGTATTCATATCTACCACAAACACAAGTGCTCTAAGTATTTATCTGTTGAATATTGTTATTGATTAGTAATGTATGTAAGCATTGCCCAAAGCTGCATTAATTGATTATTTTTGGCAACCTAAGGGGAAGTGGAACAAACAGAAAACACAACACCAACATCACCTTATGGAGTTAATTTATGTTAGCAAATGAATTACTGGAGGAATCCAGTGGATACGTTAATTAGGAGAGATTCCAATTAATACTTGACTTTTAAAGCACTTGGGATTTTTTTCCTACTCAGAATGCAGGAAGATGGTCAATAAACATGTCCCCTGAAAGCTTTCAAAAGGTAATTCGTAAACATTTACCTTGCATCAACTCTAACTCAAATCTTCTTTCAGGAAAAGGGATAAAGCATGGACAAATTTCATCAGTCAAGGGAACTTGCTGGTTGGAATACTTATGGATAATTGAGAAATATCAGCTGGATTAGTGTTTGTTTTCGGACCCCTTAATAGAGATGATTGGCTACATCTAAAGGGATTTATCCTGACTAAATACATTTGACTACAGTTGGACCACAGGGACTAACTTGAGCATTCTTTTGGATTCATTTAGCTTTGCTTTGGTCTCTACCGACTCCTAATGTTTGTCTTTTTACATGCTTCTCTTTTTTCACCAGCCAGTCACTAACTTTGTCTGCTGTCCGGTGATGGACTGGTCGTGTAAAGTGGGTTTGTCAGTGCTTTTTAGGTGAAAGCATTGGAGGTTTATGAGAATAGAGTTGTGTGATAGAAATCCAAAACAGTTTTCTCTGTAGAGCTTAAAGGAACAACAGCAACCCAGTCGCCAATGTTGGCATTGTACTTTTCTGCAAACCACAGATATTTTACATAGGTATGTTTCATACATAGCCAATATGTTAGCCTCAAACATGTGGCAACCTCCCAGGCTGAAAAATGAAGCCAATGTAAAAGTGCCAAAAACTGCAGTTCATCGAATGGACACTTGAGGCCAGAAGCCCATTGGACTCCCATGTTGAAATGCCCACCTTTATAGTAGAAATAAACATGTTTATAGCCTGGTACAAAAACGGTTTTGGTCTCTATGGCTAATTTCAACATTCCTGACAGCTATACAGGAGGTGAAGTTCTCTATAACTCACCTGTTTACATGTTATCAAGGCCCAAAGTTACTCATAGTTAAGGGCCGCTTGAGTGACAGGCTGTCTGCAAAGTGTCACCAAAGTCTTTGGGTCAAATCCATGCCTCACTCCTCCACACCTCCATCCTCTCATCTAAATACTGTCACTTCCTGTTCCAAAAAAACAAGATGGCAGGGGCCAAAATGACAAATTGAGGCTTCGAAACAGCAGTCCACAAACCAGTGGGTGACGTCACAGTGGCTACGTCCATTATTTATACATTCTGTGGTCTCAAACAGGGGTCTGCTGTTGTCTGCTGCTTGTCAGCCATCTTGCCTATAGATGCCACCCCATCCACTATCCTCTCTCCACCTCCAGATGAAACTCAGATCATACGGCCTACATCTAATCTGAACTACATTATATGAAAGGAACCTACAGATGTAACAAATCCATCAATTGTAAATCCCACAATGCTAACATTTCATTCTGGTGACTGGGCTGACTACAAAACCGGGTGATTATTCTCTGTGGGTTTGTCACCACGAGCAACACCTTTCACATTACACATATTCGATCCATTGTTGAAATAAAACAGTTTTATTAGTGCAGCTTTAAGATACTTGGGCTTTCAAATCGACAATATATTATTAGCCATAAAATACAGGCACTTTGTGTGCTTGAGTAGTGGGAGGATTTCCCCGTCTCATACAGCAATATTTGTACCTTGGGAGGCAGCTGAATGTGTGAGAAAACCGTAATTTTTTATATTTGTCCGCCTTTTTCCTGAGCGAGCAGGCAGGGGGGACATGTGATCAATCATGTTTTCTGTGGGAAGATGTGTGATGTCAAGGACAGGGCAGTTGTTTCACTGCACTGTCCTGTTAGCGGCAAGACTCAGGACGTTCATCATTCATCCCTGGGGAATGAAGAGAATTTAAGACCACTGTTTGTATGTTTAGGTGTTCAGATTCTGCTCGTCCAGAAACTGTCCGACCCTGTTTGCTTCCCTGCAAGAAAGACTGCATTGTGACACCCTTCAGTGAATGGACAACCTGCCCATCGACCTGTATGCCAGGTAATTCTTCTCCTAAACTCCTCCTAACTAACTGTTGCTTACCAGTGGCAGGTGGTTTTATAAAACAGCAACATTTTTGTGAAAAATACATGTTTTAATCTTAAAAAACGCTTGTTATCATAAAACTTCAAATCACTTACCCCTACACTTTACTTCATTTCAGCCACTTGAGATTAGGTGGGGCTGTTTGCCTTTTAAGTACGTATCTGTATGGTACACAATATTCGGGCCGAGAATGTTTTATACTCTTCATTTGTCAAAATTATAGTCCCTTACAGCAGTTGGGCTACTTCTAATAGAAAATAAAGGAATACAAGCAAGTGTTGGTCTTTACAATAGCTACTGTACATCCCTACCACCCCACCCCACAATCCCGACATCTCAAATAACTAAAACAAGCAGAACAAGCAAAAAAAATTAAATAGATATGACAGTAATATAGATAATATGTACATTCTTATATACATGCATAGGATTATCAGGACTAAAGTAAATAAATGCTTAAAGAAATAACAGGTGAGATAAAAGAAATAAGAATTGGTTCAGGGGATATCCTAGAAAATGTATGTTTCTTTCTTCTCTTTTGCCCTTTTTTCCTTCAGTCCCTCCCTGTCTTTCCTCTCCACTCATTTTCCCTGCCTTTTTACTTTTGTATAATACCTGTTTTCTACCTCCTCTTCCATCTTGCATTAAAGCTATAGTGCGTAACTTCTGTCGCCTCTCAGCGGATAATGCGTTATTACAACTAATAAGCCGGCGGCACTTCCATGTACACAGAGTAACACTCGCCACACACCTTGTACACAGAGTAACACTGGCCAGTCGCCACACACCGTGTACACAGAGTAACACT
>NC_065512.1:28228253-28232984 GCF_006386435.1 Epinephelus moara
CTTCTGAACCGTGTCTCGGCCGCTTCTCCGCCATGTTGCTTTCACTTTCTACCTGCGCTCTACCTCTTGCTGTGACACTCTCTGCTCTTCCTCCCCCTCCCTTCTTGTTGTGAGGAAGCATTTCCTGTGCGCCAGCGCGGGAATGTCGCCGGTCTACACGCGTACTAAAAATGATATATATTGAAAAATACCGCGAGATGTTAGAGGAGCCGATCGGCTTAATCAGCATTGTGTCATCTCCTCTAGTAGTGGCTTGGGTGAAACGGACATTTACGGAACTGTAGAAGTTACGCACTATAGCTTTAATAGTTAAACTATTTGAGGGCTGCAATTGTTAGTCGGTTAACTGATTAGTCAATCAATGAAAAAAATCAATGGCCAACAAGCAACAACTGGTTAAGTTTAAAGCTGTAGTTGTTAACTTTTATAAAAAAAAAAAAAATGTTTTTGTTATATTTAATGAAACTGTCACTATATCCTAACAGTAGTACATGAGACAGAAAATCTGTGAAAAAAGTGTTCCTCCTAGTAGTATTATTAATGGCATTTGCAAGAATCCACCAGTCTTTAACGTAGCTGTCAACTGCGGCTCATGAACTGCGGTCCAACGAGACAGAGCTGATCGAATATGATTCAAGATTTTGTTATTGCCTTGTCTATTTCTCACCTCAGATGTTTTTAGAAAACATATTTCAGTGTACAGTTTAGCTGTAAAATGAGACAGTTTGTAACCTGGCTGCATTGTTGAAAACAGTTGAGCCAAAAACCAACACTGCTGACCAAAGCAAATGCTCCCATTTTACAGCCAAACAGTACACTAAAATATGTATCTGAAGACACGGAGCTGAGAAATAGGCAATGCAGTAACAGAATATGGATATACTTCTGATCAGGTCTGCCTTGTTTGACAGTGTGACCCCAGTTCACAAGCAGTGATTGACATGATTGACATCTGCATTTGACTCCTTGGCTCTGATTGGTTGTTTTCGATTAGCTGGGTTGGATTCTTGCAAAAACCATTAGGAGCATTCAGATTATCTGTCTCATGGACTTCTGTAAGGATGTACTGTAGCGAGAGTTTCAGCAAATATGACAAAGTTCATTCATTCATTCATCTTCTAACCGCTTCATCCTCTTGAGGGTCGCGGGGGGGAGCATATCCCAGCTGACATTGGGCAAGAGGCAGGGTACACCCTGGACAGGTCGCCAGACTATCACAGGGCTGACACATAGAGACAAACAACCATTCACACCTACTGACAATTTAGAGTTATCAATTAACCTAGCCCCCAATCTGCATGTCTTTGGACTGTGGGAGGAAGCTGGAGTGCCCGGAGAGAACCCACGCTGACACGGGGAGAACATGCAAACTCCGCACAGAAGGGCTCCCACACCCAGGATCGAACCGGCAACCCTCTTGCTGTGAGACGACAGTGCTAACCACCACACCACCGTGCCGCCCTATGACAAAGTTACATTTTGTAAAATATTAATAAACTTTATTTACATAGCACCTTTCAAAACACAGTTACAAAGTGCTGTACAATAACACTTAACACATTGAAAACACAAGGAGAATAAAACAAATAAAATGTCACCTCAGTAAAAGATAAAATAAGGAAGACCAAACATAAAATTAAGATAATAAATGGTCAATAACATCAATAAGATGGCAATAAGTCAAGATATGCTTTCCAATAGAAGTGCATTTTTAGGAGAGACTTAAATAAAGCCAGTGACTCAGACAGCCTTATAGTTACCATCTGCCACTTTAAGTAGTTTTTCAAGCAAAAAGCAGACTAATTCACTGGTATTCTATCATAGTAAAGTGAATATCTTTGGGTTTTGGACTTTTGGTCTGACAAAAAAAGCTATTTCAATATGTCAACTTGCATGTTTGGGGAAATTACCTTTTTACTGAATATTTAAAAGATCAAATCATTGATTGATACACTGAGAAATAGATTGGCAGATTAATCCAAAATGAAAATAATAGCTGCAGCTTTGCACAATATATAACTTTTGTATATAGTTATAGTATCAAGGCATTGTATGAGGAAAGCCTTATCAGGTATGAGGCACATATGTTCTACTGTATTATAATGCCACCGAAGACTTGTTTAAAAATTCAAAATGTTGCCACACAAATGTGCTCTCCCTTGATGTCTCTAGTGTATTCAATGATTACATTTAAGTGTAAATGACAGTGCTAACTGTTCATTACATTAAGCTGACACATCAAGAGGAAAATGGAATTTTAATGGGTTTCAATGTGTGTACTGTAAGTATCTTGGAAATCAAAAAGTGTGTAATTGTTTTTAAAAGAATTGAGCAGGCATCTCGTCTCTGTAAATATGCTGTAGTCCATTGGGTTCGCTGATGATGTAATCACTTTCTTAATTGCACCATTTTCAATGTTTAGTAATTAGTGTTGTGTAATGAGCCTTGGAGCGTGAGCCAAATGAAGCCATTACAGTGTGGTGTGTCCGAACAGACTGCAGTGAAGTGGAGGACATCACAGCCACAAGGGCAAGCTAATCAGGATCAGATCAACTTAGAGATATTAGACTGCACTCGTGATATTGTGTCGCCATTTATTTGGCGTCTCAGGCTTTATATGTCAGCCATTTGACTCAGTATCATTTTACTTTCTCTATCTCCTGGAAAATGTTCAGTTAAATACAATTGTGCAACTAATCTGCCACTGAACGCAGCCTTTTTGTGAAGATTGTGTTTCATGTTCAACAGAAAATGCAACTGCCGCCACACAGTCTCGATACAGAATCATCATTCAGAGGGCTGCTAATGGAGGTCAAGAGTGCCCTGACACACTGTATGAAGAGAGAGAATGTGAATCACTTCCCGTCTGTCCAGTGTATAGGTAAAAACACACAATTTATAACAAAACATTTTCCTTTCTTGTTCCTTTCTCCAAGGATAAGCTCACCCACTGTATAATAGCACAGGGTGAGAATGAAGTGTAATTGTAGCCTGAGTGTGTGTTATTGTTGCAAAGTACTTGAGATGTCTAGATGTCCTTTTATAATGGTATTAACACCATGGCATTTGACACATACTTTCATGGTGCTCATGGTGTAATAGTATGTTCTATTGTTAAATATGAGAAAAGCAAAGATGGAAATGCAGCCGTATCTACAACTCCTAAAGGGAAACGAAGTGAAATGTGTCATTGATGAAGTGTTTTGCATCACCTGGTGGGCTGTTGTTGGTGTAACATGGGACGAAGCCAAACACCGGCTGTACACACTGTGATGACACAGAGCTGGTTGAAAAAGTTTTCCTTTAAAGAATAAGTTTGACAATATCTACTGTATGAGTCACACCTAACAAGGAGGATACTGACTAACAGCTGTGGTGGTTTTTTGGTAGACAGGGAGGTCATTGTCTCCAACTATTGTTAGATTTAAAGAAAGAAAATGTGTGAATAAAGCTGCAATGACACACTGCCTTTCCAAAATCTGCCTGTCTTTGTGATTCCATGCAGTTGGAGGACACACAAGTGGCACAGCTGTAGTTTGGTTCCAGAATCTGTTCGACGGGGATTATCTGGACCTGGAGAAGACTGTGGAAATGGTTTAGAAACAAGAGGCAAGTGTTTTCTTTCTTCCCTGATCTTTTATATTCTCCACACTTGTCAGCTGCTGCTATATCACCATTTAAAGCATTGCGCCTCCATCTCTTACTATCCTTATTTAATGAGACCTAATAGCCCTCTCAGATCTGCTCCTTTAACAAGCAAGTGATGGAAACATAAAAGACGGAGGCAATTTGTCCAGAGAGTGTAACAAGATGAACCTTTCTCTCTGTTGTCTTGATGATCTCATCACAACACTGGTTTCTTATTAATGAATGCAGCAAGTCAGATGGCCACGAGCACATCTTACCAGCAGGTCGAAAGAAACAATCAGCCTTGTTACGCACAGTACACACAAACGTGGATGGACTCGCACAATAAAGTTTGAAAACTTGTTTGGCTCATACAACAGTGCCCTTCCAATAGAGGCTTTTGATGAAATGATGAAAAAGTGCTTTATGGCTTGAGCTTCTGGTGTCATTAAGTCTGACTTCAAGAGAGTACTTCAATTTATAGTCTGCAAATCAACAATGAAAAAAACCTCTCGCAGAACACAACCCATTAATAATGCAGTAAGAACAAAGCCATAAACAGAAATAATTTTAAATTAAACTTTGTCCCTGTAATTGACAGTTGTCAGTGAACCTTTGTTCCCTCAGTTTATTTAGACACATTTTGTAATAAATGTTTCTACAAATTAATGTGCAGAATCTTCTGACACCATGTGTTTTCCCAGTAAGATGTTGGCACATAAGCTGCAGCTATTTTTGCAGCAGTTATGTGCAGTCAGGAAACCAGCTTAGACTGTAAATGCTGTGGCATGTGGCATTAGTCAATGCTGTGTATACAGGAAAAATACAAACAGTAGATTTTCTTTTGTACTAATATAATGATATTGATGTACCAGTAGCGATATCACAATTTGTTCTTACAGTGTGGCTTTCTGATAAATCAGCACTGTATTCAATGATGTAACATCTTGATATACAAGCTAGTATTGCTGTTTTTTTGCTGTGACCAGCAGCTCTATAGCTCGCTCTGTCGGTTAGTGGGTCAGACCATGAAAATTTCCCCACCCTTTGGAGGCAACAGTTTTTGTGCTGGGGGCTGAAATTTGGCATGGAGGTCAAGTGTGT
>NC_065512.1:28233004-28248168 GCF_006386435.1 Epinephelus moara
GTGTGTGTGTGTGTGTGTGTGTGTGTGTGTGTGTGTGTGTGTGTGTGTGTGTGTGTGTGTGTGTGTGTGTGTGTGTGTGTGTGTGTGCGCGTGTGTAAGGGGAGGGGTAAAAAATTGATACAGCATAGTATCACAATATTTTGCATAGTGATATTGTATTGATACACAGACACCAAGTATCAATCTTTTATTATGTATATTATTAATATTTGCAAATACATATTGTTATACAACTTTTGGTACTAAAATAATAAAATCAATTGCTTTGTCGGTCCACTAGATGGTGCTGATGGGTTTTTTTTTGTTTGGTTTTTTTTGTTTGTTTGTTTGTTTTTTTTGCTGATGAGGACAGCAGAGGTCTCAGTCAGCAGCATTTGACAGGATGTTCATCAAAACAAAGATGAAGGCACCGGAGAAAGAAATCAGAAATGTGCCGTTGGCATTCAAATCAAACATCTGGACATACTTGGGATTTTTTAACACAGAAGGAAAGAAGGACTTGGATATGACACATGCAAATTTCAAGCAGTGTCATATGAGAATCAGACACTATGGGACTACGAACACAAGGGCTCACCTCACGCTCCACCATCCAAAGATAGCGTTAATTAGCGTAAATTAAGAATGTATATAATAAAAGATCAATACTTGGTGTCTGTGTATTGATACAATATCCCCATGCAAAATATCACAATACAATGCTGTATTGATTCTTTCCCCCATCCTTAATTGTGACCTAAGTGTTGTGATAATATCGTATCGTGGGTTCTCAGGCGTTTCCCACCCCTAGTGTGTATGTGTTGGTTTGTATTTATGCTAAATGGCTAAAAAGAGGAAGTGGCAATGGGAATGTCCAATCACAAAAAGGTGCCTATCTTCCAAATGGATTCACAGACTTGCCTTAGATTTTGTGGGAAGATTGGTCATGAGCCAAAGGACAGCTGATTAATTGTTCATGCCAAACAGCAAAAAGGGGCAACATGTGGATGCAGCATGTACATGTGTGGTCGCAGCTATTGCGAATTCCCGCTTGTTTGAATATACAGTAATTTGCTATTTTTGAGGCAGTTTACTTATTTGAATCTCCTGCTAAAACAGATTCAAAACGGGGCGTCAGTGGTTTAGTGGTAGAGCAGGCACCCCATGTACTTTACAAGGCTGTTGCCGCAGAGGGCCAGGTTCGACTCCAGTCTGTGGCCCTTTGCTGCATGTCACTCCCTCTCTCTCTCCCCCCTTCACGCTTGTCTGTCCTATCCATTAAAGGCTAAAAAGCCCCAAAAAATATCTTATAAAAAAAAAAAAAAAAAGATTCAAAATAATGCAGAGGGCTATTCATCCTTTACTGTTGACATTTTTGTCTGTAAAACTGTGTGTGAACTGATGCAACTCCACACTACTGTGCATGACATGATTCCTGCTTAATGAAAAATACGTTTCTTTCCATCAGGAGATATTTTCCTCTGTAGTTACACAACTAAATTTGATGTGTTGTTGATGTTTGTCTGCTCCACACTGCACAATTGCCTGTATTATGATACGATCATTGCTGTTGGCAGCAAAATATAAGTATTGTATCCATGTGATTACCACCCCAAATTGATTGTGATGTGTGAGTTTGTGAATGTGTTGGGTGTTTTTTAGACAGTGCAGATTCCTGTTTACTGTCCTTCACGAAGAACTACATTTCTTTGAGTGGAGTTGTGAAAAAGACTGCCACTGGCCCAAATCGTTATAGAGCCAGAGTGTTAATTGGATCATTTCAGACTCGTTTAGAGGAGAGCAAATGTCCCAATAAATCCCAGAAACTGGCTGTTCTATCTAATTTACTGATGTGATTCAAGTGAAGTTTTCAGTGGCTCACAGTGCAGCCTTGAGAACTTTCTAGCATTTCTGCTCTCACCGTTGCTCATTTTTACGTGGCAGTATAATTATGACTGACATTTCTCAAGTGAGTTTCTATGACTTTTTGGTGAGGATGGGAAAAGTGTCTGTAGTGTTCCCAGGTTAAGAGCAAGCCTCATTGACCTTTAGAGCCTCCTATTTGAATATGATTAGAAAATGACTAAGTTAAATACCTGTGACATTTCACAAACTGAAGCATGGTTTTGGAATTTGCAGTCTGTAGAAATACTGAATTTAAATATAAATTTGAAGCAACAAAGAATGTATCCAAGATTTACTTTAACTCAGCAGATGGCTGAACCATTTCAATGAAAAAGTCATATAAATGTCACAATGGGGCATAATTAGGGCACAATAATTGGGAATAGGGCCATATTAGGGGCATAAGACCATTGGATAAGGGCATATCAAAGATTTAATGACAGTAAGTCAGAGCAGGGGTTTCTCAATTATGTTATTCAAGGACCTTTTAAAAAATACTCGAGTGCCCTGAGGGAGCTCTTTATATGCAATCATCGACTGACACTCATAAAGTACAATATATTCTGATTTAGATATTATATTGATTCAGCTTTTATTCCTTTTATTGTGTTCATGTAATCACTCCTGCAGTTTCAACATACATTTAAGTCCAATTGCACATTTTGCTTTATTTGTTTTCTATTTTCCTTTACCTCCTGCTTTTTTGCTTTGCTGGTTGAAATTCAGATTTCCTTAACTTGAATTTCAGTAATGCTCACAATATTCAACACTGTGTTATTTTCCATGCACTCTACATTCACTCTAGTTTCAGAATCCACATCCTGTGGGAAGGGTGTGCGAGATGGTATCTACATCAAATATATTTCCCTTCATTGAGAAGCTGAATATGAACAAGCGAGTTGTGCAGCATTATCATGTCAGACATTCATCCTGCTCAACTGCAAAATATAGGTCACCTTCGCCTCTGCATTTGTCTTCAGTAGCATCGGGTGACGCTTAATGTCTAAGTCTATAAACTAATGTTAACGCCATATATGAATAAATGCCATATGTATGAATGATGTTATGTGTACAGGTAACACTCATCACAAACCTGCTCTATTTACATTTTTTACCCAGTTTCTTATATTTCATAGTTTATTTAATCATTTACCCATCATAAGTAATTGTCAACAAATCCAGCGTGTGTCTCTCCAAAGTAGGTGCAGGTTAGTTTGTTGGGCAGCTTTAAACGTTAGTTGTGAACATGAGCTTGAATCTTTGCCTGTCTCCATGTGTCTGCCCTGTGACCGACTGTCCTGGGTTTACCCTGCCTCTTGCTTAATATCAGCTGCAATCAGCTCTGCCCCCACCACAAATGATTTAATTGTGAATAATATCTACACATAAGCATTATCACTATGATAGCATACTCGTACTCGTACCCGTACTCGTTGTCCTCCACTTATCCGGGTCCGGGTCGCGGGGGCAGCAGCCTCAGCAGAGAAGCCCAGACAGTTCTCTCCCTATGATAGTATACTTTGATCCTTATGATCCCTGATCCCTATCTTAAAATGCCGCATGATAAAACCAACGCTTATTCACTCTCAACTTGTCAAATATGGCAGCTTGATCAGTGGGCCTATACTTTAAACTATAAAGGTCTAGATATCCCTATAGGGTCAGTTTTGGACGTGCAGGGATGGCGTGTCAATTTCTGCTTGCTACATGCATTATGTCATTACAAAATAACCTTGTGTTCACAGGATTGGATAGCAAAACTACTTGATTAGGTTAAGAAAAATTATTTTGGTTTAGGCTAAAATCATTGCTTTTTTTTTATTTACGTGACATTACTTAATAAGAGTAAGCTAATGAGTATGTCGTGATTTATGCTGTATTTAACTGTGTAGCATAGTTAGAAAAAAAACCTAAATGGTTATTCTTGGTTTCACATGAAACATGACAGCAGTCTCATGGGTAAAAGTCCTGTGTTTGTTTATGCAGACTGTCTTGCTCTTAATGAGACTTTGTTGCCATAGATGGGTTTACATTGGAGATAGCTGAAAGCTCAGCTCAGTGTGTGTCAAACAGATGCTAAAGGGTGCCATGTGCGTCAGATTCAGATGCCGACAGCTGCTGACCAAACTGCCAAATTTCCCTCTCTGGGAATGAGAACGGGCTGGGTAAAGCATGATAAAACTTAATCCTACCTAGTAGCACTGTGTTGTTTTTTTGTTGTGTAATTATTTCCGTCTGTCTTCTGGCCACTCTGGGAAAGTTTGCGGATTGACTGCTAAGACATTTGCTGTGACTGTGTGTCACAGCTCAGATGGGTTGATTTCATAAGTCATTAGAAACTCAGTTTCCTGAGATTTTCTTATGACCCTCTGTTTCTGCTCCCACCTTCATACATTCATTGAGTCATACTCGAGTTGTAACATATTTTTAGGGCATTTTTTGCCTTTAATTGATAGGATAGTGAAGTGTGAAAGGGGGAGAGAGAGAGGGAGTCGACGCCCCGAGTTGTAACATTTTCAACTCACCTTTGCGTTTAATTGTGCCACTCAGCTGACATTTGCATTTGTTTCCCATTCACGTTTCCATTGACTTCTTTTGTATTCAGGCTGCATCAGACAGCATTTTCCACATTTGCTTTGGAAATTGGGGTCTGCATCGACATGAGGTGGTGGATGTAAATTGTAAATGTATCAAACAAAGCACTGCACTGAACTGTCAGCTGACCACATTGCTTCATATATATGTTGTTGTTTAATACAAGTATATCTACAGTAGGTTTGTTTTCTGCATCATCAGTGACACTCTGGCTGAACTAACACTAACTGAGAGGCAACACCAGGCAAATAGCCACTGTAGAAACCTAAAAAAAAAAATACGGCATGAGGTAAGCATCATTCTGGTTTCTAGGTTGGCTTTCCTGGGAGAATTACTGTACAGGAGTGTTGGTTGAAATTGTAGGTTTCAGTAAAAATACTGTACAGCCCTGGGAAACTGTTAGATGGCTAGAGATGATGAAACATTCAAATAGCAGTTACAGAACAGTTCAATTAGGATCCAGGGATTTTCAGCCCAGTCAAGACCAGTCAGTATGCTGGGCACATTGAGTCAGGCATGTACTGTAAGGCTGAAATCAGGGCCAAGTTTCAGACACAAGCATATGATTGGGTTTGTGGTTTACTGAGCCAATACGCCCTTGGCTTGAGTAAATGCTTCCTCCCATCTCAGTGTGTCTGTCCCCTTGTCGGATGCAAGGCTGCATGTTGAATGAATGCAAATGTCGGACCAAGTGGGTTGATGGTTATGGTACATACGCTGACCCGACATGCTGGAGGTCATGGAAAAGAGGCGTCGCTAAATAAGTATATTTGAGAAGATGAATCCTAACCTTGCCGAAAGGAAATCTTCTGCTGAATAGAACAGGCAACTTTGAAACCCTGTATGAAGTTGTAGCTGATAACTTAGACGGAGCAATGAGCCAATGGATTTCACACTAACTACAACACACTACATCTAAATTCAGCCAACTTGTGGCTCATAACCAGCTGGATGTGTTGTATCCCTCCCTGAGTAGAACTGGAACTGTTTTGAGAAATTATTCAATAGAAATGTTGATCATCTCTTGCTGCAGGAAGAATGTGACTTAATGGCCATGATGAATCCAATCCACATTACTCTTCACAAGGCATCATGCAGAGGAAGAAGATCATACAAGCATGACCGAATTAACATTAAGATTCCATTTGATGGGAGGTTGTTTTTTTTTTCAAGTCGATGAAAAACCTAGCATTAAAACCAATGGTAGAAAATGCAACATGTTCTGAGTTGGATTGATAAAAGCTATCAGTTGAAAGGAAACTTGTTCAAATCTTTTTTTAAGGATGTCTTTAGTGGCTACAACATTGCCATGCAAAAGATTTCAAAAAAATCTGGAGAGTAACAAGCCTCTTCAAAGCTTGTCCTTTCAACCGCCCCTCAAAAGTGTTCACCTTTCTATGAAACTGTACAATTAAAGATGATCCCTGTCGGTGGTGGAGATACTGTGACAAAAATTGTTAACAATTGTGAGAGGAGATGATGTGAAAGGCCACACAAATGGGCTAAGGCAACCAGAGGCTGAAATAATTATGTTAAAAATGCATGACTCTCAGTTCAAATTCAGAATACCAGTACTGGCAGTGCCGTGGTTTGCTAATAAAAGACACTGGGTATGACAGAATGGGGTTGTGATGGGTGGAGTAGGTTGGGTAAGAAAGAACACCGTTAAAGGTAAATGGACAGAAGATGCCAACAAGGACGTTTAATTATTCCCACAGTGGTGCTAATTGGACAAATACTGCGGCAGCTGTAAATGGTTAGTTGTTTTCTGAACAGGTTTGTTAAAGGGAAAATAAGATTCACCTTTGAAAGGTCATCATTATATCAACACTCTTTAACCTAAACACATACATTACACAGTAAAATAATTTTTTTTTATTGCTGGGATTGTGAATGTTACATAAATGCACTTTAATAATAGCTCTCCCTCACAATGCCTTTGTAGAAGCCTTCTATGTAAATGACCATCCCACACATCCTCTGCAGACCTGTAGAAACCCAACAGTTATTGTCAGAGAGCAAAATTTAAAAGTCAAATAGAAATCAATAAAATGGATTAAAGGCATGTTTGTGTATCAGTGAACCCTCAACGATGTTGAGGCGACGAAGGCAGACGTTTCCTTCACTGGTAACAGTGCTTGACTTAAATACTAGAGTGTCTAAGAAACAGCAATGTAATGAACATTGTAATGCCCTGTGTAGTATGTCTATCTGCGCTATTATTTTTGTAAAAAGAAGCTTTAGTTCAGTCAGCTGCTCCAGTCTAATCAGCGACATCTAACAAAGCTACAAAAATCCCCTCCTCCATCTCCCTTTCTCTCCTCAGCCAGCATGCTCTGCAGCAGCAGGGTTGTCCACACACCTACTCATTTTCTTTGTTTTCCTTCTTATTTAATTTATTCAATTAACTCGCATTAGGTTTATCACTATTTTTTGAGGTTCCTCATTTATGTTGCTTCCCTCTAAGCCAAGGCTGAGCCACTGTAGGTCCGCACACTTTCATGCCAAGTGCCACACACACTGAAATATCAGTGTTGGAAATTAGGGGAATTATTCCTTTCCGACCCTGTAGATCTGCTGATTATTGTCATTCAAATGTCTTTGTTGGGGGGGTGTTTGAATTATGTGTGCCATTTGACTCACAATACTCCTTTCACATCCTGCACATGACATGTGGTATGGCATGTGTGAGAACAATATTTCAAGAACATTTAAGGAGCAGTGTGTAAGATTTAAGGAGATTTTGTGGCGCCTAGAATTCTTTCAGTGTTTATTGTTAGTGGATTTAAGATGGTTAGATTTATGAGGGCCTGCATACCAATGAGGGTTCCTGTGACACCGGTGTAATGTCTTTGCTTAAAGACATGGATTATTTAAAAAAAAAAATTAAAAAAAAAAGCTGTATATGCCATTCAGAGAATATCTATGATTCAGAGTCTGAGCTGGGATTGTCTGCACACAGCAACTTGGAGGTGGTGGTGGCAGCTATTGGCTACCAGTGGTGCTAAAAGCGTGAACAGTGTTAACAGTAGCGACAGTGCAAACAACAGCTAAAGTGCAGTCAGAGCTAACAATGATAATATGGTGGCAGAACCAGAGGTTGGGCGTTAATGCTTTAAAGCCACCACCATTATCAGCTGTAACCGCTGTATGAAGGCAGTGCAAAGCATCAGCAATTAGGTTGCCAGTTGGGTACACACACAGGAACTCACATGCACTATAACATGCACACACAGTGGAACCATCTACCACCACAGAAAAACAGAGAAGCTCAGATTACAACACACACACAGGGAGTATGACTTCATGCTCTGCTCAGGACGCCATGACTCTATATCTTTAACATTGTAAATAACTGTTTGCTGCTATATTAATATTCTGAATGTTGTATACAGAACCTTCAAGACATTTGTGTGAACATATAATCATTTACTTACCAATATAGTTTTTAACTTAAACCTCATTGCATTGCCGCTTATTTTTATTAAAGCAGGATATTGAATAATACATACACTGTCTGTTTTGTAATGTAATAAACTATAACGAACTTTATGTCAAGCATTTCCTCCCATTTCATGTTCCAGGCACTGGTCTTTTCTTTTTTTGACCAAAAACTGAATAATTCATTTGCACTGTGTCTCAATGTTTAATAAACTGTGCTGCTAATGAATGCACCATAAGGCTTAACATGCAAGTTGCAGACATAAAAGATGTACATTTCCATCTCTGACAGGCAATTTAACTTATTTGAGTTCAACAAAACATAAAGAGATGAAGCATCTTGCTACAGATTAGATCATTCTTGGGGGGATTACATGTTCTCTTGTTTTTGTAAGATAGCAGACTCACAGTAAAGGGTTTTAGTTCTGTTCTTTTTGAACAAGAACAAGAACAATTTTCACATTTCCAAGGCAGGCGTTTTTCTTTATTATGTAGTGGTTCTGATGTACCTCTCGTATTGATCCTGCCTCCTGTTTCTCAATTTGTATTAAAGTGTTTTTTCCTAACCACAGCTAGCTCTTTTTTTTCTTACAAATAGTGGCCTCGCTTCTTTGACAGTTTTCATTTTGATGTAAGAGATATAAAACAATTGCCAAAAACGTGTTCAGGGGTATTTTCCAAAATTATCAAAAGCAGCCACACTGGACTGAAAGTCTGCTTCCAGTTAATTGAGTGCTACATCAGGTGTTTAGTAACAGAAATAACCCATCTGGTCTTGCTGTGTGTTCTAAGTAATTATTCTTAGCACACACAGGCGCATTTTGCAGCTACAGTACTTGGTTTGATGTCTTTATTCTTCTTTGATCAGATACCGATACTCTGATTAGATAGTGTATTCATCATTCTGTCAAAAGTATTTAGCTTTCATGTTAATCCCTTATTATGAAACCTTATTTTTATTCAATAAATCATAGTTGTCTGAAGAAGTCTGATGGTGTTGTGCTTCAAGGTTGAATTAGCATTTCACTAGATCTTAACATGAAAGCTGCACAGGAATATTTTTTATAGCTATGACTTACGCAATGACGACTCTGTAGCTACCTTTTCTTTCTGAGACCACTCAACCAAACATAAAAGAAATTAATAGACATGTCCCTCCTTGTTGCAGCTCAATCAAACTGTGAATATAAATGTGGCCTAATGCTTAAATCAGACTTGTTCTAGCACAGATAACCATGAATATATCTGTAGGGAGATTTAAAACAATACCAATGACTGACTGTCAACCTGGGAAGATGTGATCTGTTATGTGCGCATTGTCTGTATAATCGGAGTGACATTCTTGCCATTCCCCCCTGTATTTGCAGGAGTCAGTTGTGTCGGGGAGAGCGGTGAGTCGGCCAACATGACAGAGTGCCTGCGCTGGGCTGGCCCTGTGCCCCCTCAGATCAGAGAGTGCCGGGTGGCTTGCAAGGATGACTGCACTCTGACTGCTTGGTCCAAGTTCTCTGAATGCGCTGGATGTGGCAGCTCCCGCAGTCGCAGGCGCTCACTCACAGGTAAACACAGATTCTCTTCACAGATTGTAAGACACAAATATCACTT
Organism: Epinephelus moara; assembly: GCF_006386435.1. Lineage (NCBI taxonomy): Eukaryota > Metazoa > Chordata > Actinopteri > Perciformes > Serranidae > Epinephelus > Epinephelus moara. The sequence goes on from NC_065512.1 coordinate 28,242,530, forward strand.
GAGGTTGCTGTTTACCTTGCATTACATCTCCATCAGCAAGTGGCAATGCTCTACTAGAACCTATGAACCACTACTGGAAACATAAAGTACACTCATTCTATGACTAACTCAACTACATGTCTTGATCTTCAGGGTTGTTGTCATGACAGCATATTCTCCGTGTGCTGAAAAGCCCCTGTGCTTTGACATACATACTGCTTTCCAGTCCAACCTCTTTTCTGGTTGTGTTACTGTAACTTCCTACTGTCCCTGTAGTGTTATGTCAGGTCTAAATTAGGTCTCTCACAGCTTGTAATCCCCTATTTCAGTGCAGATGGCAAAATCTGAATTACATGCTGTGGTTGCAGACCAGGCTGGATACTATTTGTCTTCATGAATATTTGATCCTTTGCCGGAGGGGTTGTAGTAAACATACCCCGTCTCCTTCTATAATGCTCTTAGAATCCAACACGTGAAATCAGACCGAGCTCTGTGGTGGGTTTTATTTGGGAATAGTGTGTTCAGTGGGTTGTAATGGGCATTATAGCTCCATATTTCAACTCTTTCATATTAACTTTAACACTTTTCTTTAATTTCTCTGTCAGGTAAATTGATGGAAAGCAAATCTACTGTGGTTTTTAAGCTCTAGTATGTGGTAGCTGTACCAAGACATCCACTTCCTTGACCTCCTTAAACCATATTGCAGTACACTCATGTCTAAACTGCATGTCTAAACTGAAAGTCATGTTGATGGTCCAAAAGGCTGCTTAACAAGATGCTGTTCAGTTATAGTTTACATCTCGTGGATTTCCTACAAGTGGCGAGAAGAAAAAAAATCTCCTATCTAAATCCAAAGGCTGCTACACTATTCATACAGTAAACATGAGCAAATACTGTGAGTGCTATAAACATAACAGCCCTATTACTAATACATGGAAATAAGGTTTGAAATTGGCAAGATGTCTGTGCTACACAAATTACACAACACGAGGAATATAATTATCTAGTTTGCATAAAGCACATTATGACAGGTGTTTTCCTGGTTTTTCAGCAACCTTCCTTGCGTCACGCCATTTATTACCCGCAACACTCGTGTGTTTACAAACAAAACAAATTAAGAGTCTGAAAGGAGGAGGATGACATAAAATGAGCAGCCATGCGTCAGCCCCCTCTCCTTCACACACACACACACACACACACACACACACACACACACACACACACACACACACAAGTCACTGGATTTATACATTCAGGGTTCCCACAATCATGGAAAACCTGGAATGGAATTTCATAATTACATTTCCCAGGCCTGGAACAGTCATGGAATTTGTATAAATCATTGAAAGTCATGTTTTGTTTAATGAAATTGTTACAGTAATCTTCCACGGATGACCTTCAATGTAACGTGATATACAGCAAATTTATTTTCTGTAGCTGACGTAACATCATTCTTATATGTACCAATGTGAGACAATCAGTACGTTTAAATGCATGCAGTAGTCGAGCTAGGCTTATAGCTTGGCTAATCAGTCAAGTTGGACTTTTTGTCTGAGTATACATGCAGAAGAGAAAATCGAATTTCTGACCAAGTACATCTGACTCCGCCTCGATTGGTGGCGCTGTGTCCTTTTTAATATAGTGCGTATTGAACTAGTTCTAGCTGACCAGAAGAGGATGCTAATGACCAATGAAGATGGCGGAGCATGAATGTAGTTTCCTCGTCCGTCCAATAGTGCGTCTTGTGCTTCTCGGTCGCTATGGTGTTTGTTTGTTTGTTTTTCCGGGAGTTACTGCACTGCTATATACTGAACTGCTGCTACGTCACCTCCTTCTTCTTCCAGGTGAAAGCCTGCGAAAGAAAAAGTGGTGCATGCGCAGAACACCGAGTTCGTCTCCAGTCGGACTAAGTGGATACATGCAGCAATAGTTGGATTGTCAATCGAATTATCTAGGTGTGTTAGTCGAGCAAGGGATAGTCCAGTTTCAGTCAGACTAAGCTGTTTACATGCATTTAAAAGTCCAGTTTCAGTCAGACTAAGCCAATAATTAAATTTTCTCAAGCTGCATGTAAATGTACTGAATGTTTTGTTTTACCATCTCATACGTTTCTTCATTTTCTCTCTGCGTTCTTTCTCCCTCTTCATGTATGCCAACTAACTGAAATTGTGTTTGAATATAGTTTGATTCTGATATGTTTGAAAAACGCCCCACAAGTGGGGCAAGAAAACATTTTTTTTATTATGGGTTCTTGAACAGTCATGGAAAAGTTTTGAAATTGTGTCCATGAAAATATATGGAAACCCTATACTTTACATATTTGTTGTTACACCTTTGCAGTACAGTGTCTCTCTCAGAAGCCTATGTTATTGTTTGGCTTTGTGTAGAGCATTTTCCAACTGATGTCCAAAATACTTTATGAGCCATTTGAGCTGGACACTGTAAATTGACCCAGTGGTATGAATGAGAGCATAACTGTATCATTTTATTTATATAAGGGCAGCATGAATGGCTCAGGTTTTAGCACTGGCACTTTAAAGCACTGCTGCTGCCTTTCTGTGAGAAATTTGCATGTTTATGCCATGCAGGTTTTCTCCAGGTGCTCCAACTGCCTCCCACAGTCTACAGAAATGCAGATTGGGTGAAGTGATTATTCTATGTTGCCAGTGCCGGCCTGTAGCATAGGCAGTATAGGCGAATGCTAAGGGTGCCGTCATCCATAGGGGGCACCACAAATGGGGGAAGAAAAAAAATCTAAATGTTTATCTTTTACTATTCTTACTAATACTACTACTTCTAGTATTTTGAAATATTACATAAGGCCACAACAATGTTACTACATAGCAAAGCCTACTAAATAATGGCAGACCCCTCCCCAGCTCCCACCTGCTCTCTGGGGGAGATGGGAGAGAGTTTTCCAACGTCACATGAACCCCAAAACACGCTGTATCCTTATCTTGTCAAAACACAAAAGCTCTCTGGTGGCCACTCAACGACCACTGCACTACTAAGAGGAGTATATGTGGAGAGAAGGAACATGAAAAAAAAATCTGTGTTGAAATTGGCAGGAGGAGACCGAGTTATCATTACGTCTGAGCCACAATGAACAGCGCACAGAGGTTGCATTGATTTACGTTGTGAAGCCTTCAAGCTCTATTCAGTGAAAGGGCCACCATTGTATATTGCCCATACAGTAGGAATATGTCTGTCTTTGTGTATCTGTCTATTGATAGACTGGTGGCCTCTCTAGAATACACATCATCACTGCACCTCTACCACCTCTTTCCCAATATATGCTTGAATACCAGGCTGACATTATCACTTTCCTCTTTCTTTTTGGCTGGCTAATAGTGGACTGGGCTTATCAATAAGCTTTGTATTAGCCCTGTGATAGAGTGGGCAGAGGTGCCTCTTCCCTGTTGGTTGATGAATGCATGCTGTGACACACCCCTAAACAACTTAGTCAAAATTGATGACAACCCTACAATAAGTGAAGTATACGCTGGATGTGCAGGCTTCTCAGCCACCGTAGCAATCACAGCCTTTACAGAGTAATAGGATCCCTGGGAGAAGTCTTTAAATGTGCTGCAAATAACATTTAAAAAAAAAATCATTTATCATTTTTAACTGATACTGATATGTCAATATACTTACAATGAATAAATGACGTCACGGTGAAGAGGACTGAAAGCCTCTTCCTACCTTACTGTATATCAGCGAACACAAAATGAAGATCTCATTCTCGGTAAATACTGGTTGGTTCCTGTTGCAATTATGTTGTCGCTCCTTGTCAAGAGCTGTGAGAAGTTTAACCTTGTTTACTCTGCTGAAAACAGCACAGAGGATGCCAGTCTTCTAGTGTGTTTATATTAATTAAATTGATGTCTTAACATTGATAGGATAATGATTTCTTGAGTTTTAAATGATGCACATTAATGCAGGTGTTACTTTAATCAGAATCTGTCTCCTGTCAGAATAAAGGGCAGCTTGACTTGGGTGGAGAAATGTTTCAAAAATGATACATGCATAAATAATCTTTCCCATCGCTTTATTGGCGAGTATCGAGTTGTAGCTAATATCTTCCTCTCAGGCAGCATGTTGAATGTTGTTCGGGTGTTCAGATTTTAAGTTCTGTGAATGATTTGTGCTTCAGATGAGAGAGCAGAGTTTATATGTGTGTGTGTCTGTGAGAGCTTAACTGCAGATAAATGGTTTAGCTACACTATCCGGTTTTGTTACTGAGCCATTCACAATTGCTCAGACTGTCTTCTTTGTCAGACTAAGCTTTTAAGTACCTCATGTGTATCATTTTAGCCTGGCCTTTTATAGAAATACTGCACTTCTAATGGTCAACATTCTATAGAAAGTGAATGTATTTTATTGTATTGCTCAGTTTTATTTTTGCTCTTGTGTATTCTCTACTTTAAGTGCTTTGTTTCTCCTTTTATATTGTCTGATGGTACGCTGTTATTTTATGGTTTTATATCATATAATTGATTTACTGTATGTAGTTATATTGCATTTGATTTATTAAATGTGCCATAAAAATAAAGATTGTTCCAGTAATTGATTGGTTGGAATCTACTCAAACTTCCAAGAAAGATGAGAGAGAAAAAAAAGTTACAAAACCTGAAGGTGTAGCACAAAGCTGGAGTGCAGGGAGAGGATTTCCATGGGATTTATTATGCACCTATCTCACAGTACATGGATTTTACTATCAGGCATTATGTTACAGTAAAGCTGGGCTACAGCAGAATAGTGAGATTTTACGGCATGACTGTTCTGGGACTGTTGACTTGCATTGTGAGCTACAGTATAGATATTGTAATTCGTGGAATAAGAAAATATATGTAGCGATATAAAGTCTGATAATATTATGAGTTATGCAGCGTAAGCAATGTGAGCACAGATCATAACTATTTTTAGATGCTCTCTTGTCACTGTCAGAATCGTCTTTTTTTTGGGTAGGTCTTCGGTAAAAGTTTCGAGTCAAATTTTCACACCAAGTCACACCTAGTTCTCTTTGTACATAACTTTCCATACTGCACTGAAAATGATCCCCTTTGTTAGTAGCTTCACACAGTCAGAAAATGTTCTAATGTGCTCCATTTTCACTGAGATTTTAGTCCCTGAACAAATACTCATGAGCAGCCCTGTCCCCTAGACTCTGTTTATATGTGACTTTTTGTTTAGCATTTGTTTATATGTACTATATTTTCTATTAAATGTCCAGTGTGTAGGATTTAGGGAGATATAATGGTAGAAATGGAAAATAATTTCCTAAATATTTTTTCTTTAGTGTACTAGTTCATACCCATTGAGTACAGCATACCATACCATGACTTAGTCATACCAAAAATTAGAAAAAAACAACAGCATTCGGCCACAGGGGGAGCCACAGCGATCGGTCGCATTTTAGCCATTTTTAAACATTTTTCTGTTCTTATAGCGCCACCCAGTTGCCAATTACCTTACCACCTTGAGGCGTCCTGTTCTACATATCTACCAAGTTTAGTAAAAATCGATATGTCGGTTAGGCCTAGATAAGAAATTAGCTCTCTAGCGCCCCCATTTTGTTTGATGGGGTCAATAATGGAGGAGTCCCCTCAGATTATGTGTGGTCATATGCCTACAAAGTTGCGTGGTGATCGGTGAAACCC
>NC_065512.1:28250674-28290810 GCF_006386435.1 Epinephelus moara
AATTTGGTAGTCTTCCTACCATACTTCATGATGTAGGGAATTTATAAACAAGTAGAAAAGGGAAACACTTCGTGTCCCGGTTTTCCTATCCTAAGTAGGGGCTGGTACCCTTATAAACAGTTAGAGAACCAAAATGATATCCAAACATATACCCTCATAACAAACAGAAACAAAACAACAAAACCAAAAACCTGACAAAACAAACAGACATAACAGGTGGGAAGACCCCACTTACAACAAACAAGACAACAAAACAACACAAACTATTGCATTCAGGTCTTATCATTGTCACTATGCCTTACATTGGCCTAAGAAATTCTTAAAATCAAATTCTATATGAGATTGCCATATTTTTAAAAAGTCTAAGGATCTGTCTTTACTCTTGTAATATATATTGTCAAGTGTAAGGTAGCTTGAGAGTTCATTCCACCAGTGGTTATGGGTTCTTGAGGCAAATTTGTTCCTCATGAGGAGAGGCATCTCTGCGCAAAGTTTCATGTCTGTACAACAGACGGGGCATGAGATATGCCCATTCAAAGTTTGCAATTTCAATCGGTTGCTATAGCACCCCCCTTTGGCCAATTGATGCAATATGGAGAAAAACGCCCCCTTTGGCCAATTGATGCAATATGGAGAAAAACGTGGAACACACACACACACACACACATACACAGTTTTCGTCATTATATAGGAAGATTAAACTTTGTCCCTGTAATTGACAGTTGTCAGTGAACCTTTGTTCCCTCAGTTTATTTAGACACATTTTGTAATAAATGTTTCTACAAATTAATGTGCAGAATCTTTTGACACCATGTGTTTTCCCAGTAAGATATTGGCACATAAGCTGCAGCTATTTTTGCAACAGTTATGTACAGCCAGGAAACCAGCTTTCTGTTAATGCTGTGGCATGTGGCATTAGTCAATGCTGTGTGTACAGCAAAAATACAAACAGTAGATTTGTTTTTGTCATTATATACTGTAGTAAGATATAGTAAGATAATCACCTTAAGATAATCATAGTGTTTTCAATATCTTAGAATGAGCTGTTTATATCAACATAGGGACCAGGTCCTGGTTCATGGAGATCAGCATGTTGCACTGCCATGTTTCTTCTGTAGCCCAGAATTGATAAACCCAACACTGGGTCCAGATAGGACCATTTCGCATCGGCCAATGTAGCTAGAAGCCCCTCTGCGACTAGCAGTGTCTTTTTATGTGAATCTGCTTTATTCTGTGGTTTTAGTGGTGTAAATCACCAAGAATGTTTGTTTTGGAGAGGAAGAGAACTCTGCAAAAAATTTGGCTCCTGGTAAAAACCTTCTGAACAATGAACCCTGAAGGAATCCTAACTGGGAGAAGTTTAAGCTGGTTGCAATCTGCAATTCTCACCACTAGATGCCACTATATTTCCCAAAATCTTGCACACTTCTCCTTTAACATAATGATGAAATGTTGTTAAATAACGTAACTGGCAAGTCGCAAAATATTTACTGACAATGTACAGTATTTTGTTTTCCACCAAAAAAGGCAGTGTTGCAGTACACTATCTACTAGGGTTGTCACGATACTAAAATTTCAAACTCGATATCGATACCCAGGAAAATATTCAATACTCGATACCATTTTCGATACAGCAGCAAAAATTAAGAGGCATGTCATTTTTTAAATAAAGATCAGAACAGTAACATCAATGATAACAACAACAAAAAAACCAAATAAATAACAACCAGAAACAAGATTTGTCCATACAAATGTATTTATCTACAGCCCTGTTTATTTTCTGTGCTTCTGGTGAATTGGCACCATATTTTCGTTGCTGATCAAATAGAGTTGGTAGTTTAGGAAACCAAATGTTTTTTCAGCTTCAATCTGTGACTTTACAGTTAACATAACTTTTCAGACACACATAATTGTGTTGTGTCCTGTTAAACTAACATTGTCTATTAATGTTACAGACGGGCATGACTGATAAAGTTTTCTGCTTAGCTCCCACATTAACGTTAGAAGTTATATTTTAGTTTGATGCTGGCGACACCAGCTGCTCAGCTGCTAGTGAGGGGAGAGGCTGTACCTGCCGTCTGCAGTGTGCTGTGTTCACTTCACTAAATATTTGTACCTGCCGTCTGCAGTGTGCTGTGTTCACTTCACTAAATATTTCCAAAGAGCGCTTTTTCCTTCATCATTTTTGACCAAAACTGGCTGCTCTGATCCTCCTGTAGCCGCGCTGGCCATATTACAGCAACAGAAACGTGTGCATGCATGCACAGCTACGACAACAAGCCAGGTTGTAGCGAGGGCTCTGTGCCTGCCAGACGCTGTCTGCACAGCGTGTGTCCATCGGACCCGTTGCGCGCACCCGACAGGCGCTGAGGTGGCGTGCACTGTTAGTATCGATACTTTTGTAAATTAGTATTGTATCCGGATAGAGCGTTTGAGTATCGATACTTTTCAGAGTATCGATACTTTTGACAACCCTACTATCTACTCGTAGTGACAACACCATTATTTGTTTATTCTTTATTATTATTAATTTCTTTTTAATAAAAATTGAATCAAGAGTCAAGATTTTTCCCTAGTGGGGCGTCGGTAGCGTAGTGGATAGTGCCGGCGCCCCATGTACAGAGGCATCACCTCGCTGCAGCAGCCGCGGGTTTGAATCCGGCTCGTAGCCCTTTGCTGCATGTCAGTCCCCACTGTCTCTCTCTGTCTCCTCATTTCACTCTCTGTCCTGTCAATAAAGGCAAAAAGCCCATAAAAATAATCTTTAAAAAAAAAAAGATTTTTCCCTAGTCTTAACCAAAGTGTTTTTGCCTAAATGTAACCCCTGACAGAAGTCTAGACCTTATCCCGGGATTCTGGTGTCACAGTCCTTTACTTTGTACGTCTGCCACCCACCCTGACCACTTCCCTGTGAATCTAGCACCGTACATAAATGTTGTGTTTCCTTTAGTCAACGAAACTTTGTCTTTGTATATGATCCAAGCAGCGATTATGTGATTATGTCACCGCAACATAATTATGAAAGCAATTTAGTAATATACAGACATAATTTCTAGGAGACAGGGTTGTCATGAATCAGTCATACTAATTATTAAAACTAAGCATTGCAGATCCAAAATACAACATGATTTTGCAGTGACTGTGTTTCTAGACCATCCATTGTGTTTTTTATCAGTTTTGAAAATTGGAGTCAAACAGACGACAGACAGCAAGTGGAGAAAAGGTTCATGCTGACATTTCCCTGAAGGGGACATCAATCATCTATTGTCTCTTTATTGACATCTTTGTCAAGCTAATTCATCCTTGGCCTTGCCATTCCACAGCGAGCTGAAGCTCATTCAGTCACTCACATTTGCAGATGCTTTTCAGCACACTCCTGGCAGTTTTGCAGAGACAAAGAGGACTGCACAGTATTATGGCTGCTAAGTGGAGCATCAACAAATATTAAACAGAGATCATTTTGAACATTATGTTTAATTAAAATGCATGATCTTAAAACAAGTTGGATATTGCAGACGATTGCAGATTGTTTGGTTGGAATATGTGGCGCTGCCACCAGAAATATTGTTGTAAAAGTGAAGTGATGCTGCACTGGCACTCTACAATCAACCACCAGCAGCGTCGTAGATTGAACAGATTGTTGGTGAATTGCCGTGCGATGGCAGTGACTTCACACTCTGTGAGGAATGTTTGCAATCAGACCCACTACAGAAACAGATGGGCTGCTCACTGGGCACACGAGAGGTTGAGAACACCCAGGCTCCATGAAACAAATAGGGCTGCACAAGTGTAGTGGGATTAGCAGACTGCAGTGTAACTCTTTCACCAGCCTCTGTACGTGTGTGTGTGGGTGTGAATGTGTGTGTGTGTGAGAGAAAGAGAGAAAGAGAGAGAGAGAGACAGAAAGAAAGTGTTAGATATGTGCATCTTTCGCTCTCCATCTGGCTCAGGTGAAGGAAGTCTGTTAACACTTATTTTACAGTACAGAAACAAGGTGTTTACTTTAGTTTTGACAGTTACGTACTAATTTGCCTATTATTTGGGAACATTTGTGCATGTTGCAGTTTTGACTGGCTCTGTTCTGTTGGGACCAGCAGGATTAATTTTAACTAGGCAACAAGAACCACACCCAAAGCAACACGGCATAAACATCTCGTTTCCTTTAGTGGCAAAACAATGTAACCTTTGAGAGAAAACACAATCCCATTTACAAATAAAAAGTCAGCTTCCTACATAATAACACATGCCCTTCCTCAGTTGATTACACTGAGAGACTTTGCTGTTTGTTCGGTACGACCAGTGGCTTATTGTGGTGGCTAATGTTAGCGAACATTAGCAAACTTTAAATGGACGCAACTAGATCATTGTCTTGAATTTGTGTTACTGTGGTTCCATTTCACTTCCTCTCAGTCATTTCGTCTAATGTTAATGTTATTAAAGCAACTCACTCAAGATATTTCTGAGGAATTAGGCCGCAGTGGCCACTCTTCACAAAAGTCTCTCTTTATGGAGAGAATTATTCCAGTATGTGGTGGTGCGAAATAGCATGAATTATGTGGTTGATAATGGTATTTTTATAAAATTTTAATTAATCTTAGCCAGTTTGTGGGTTCATTGTTAATATATGTAATATATTCACAAGATTAATGTGTCTGCTGCCGTTCTAGCAGCTCTGTGAGGCCGTGCTTAGGCACATGTTTGATCTAAATGCTAACAGGCTGATGTTTAGCAGATACCTTTGCGATGTCAGCATCATAATTTAGCACTTAAACATGCTATCATTAGCTAATTAGCACTGCACACAGGTTAGGATCACAGGATGGTGAGAATGTCATTAGTTTTGCAGGTATTTGATCATAAATCAGAGTATTGAACATTAAAATTTTGACCTGATGATGGTGCTACATGAAAGGTAAAGGGATTGCCCAAGGTAATGCAATTTATCCCTAGGTTTGACTTTCTTTTCCTTCAGTTGGTCATGTTATCGGGTTTAGCTCTTCAGTTAATGTAATCTATTCTATGCCCTGGATTTCATCACTCAAGGATTCAAGAGACAATGTCTAATTCATTCAATAAAATCTTTATTTAAGCCTTAAAAACACTAAGGCCTCCCTCATTTGCGATGATGTTAAGATACAGAAAAATACGCAGGGAGAACAAAGCCCAGTGAAAACAATAGCACACAGAGGTGGTTTGAGATCATCGTCTTGAATTGTTCTTGGATAGTGAAAGTGTCAAGAATCTGAACATTTGAATTGCGTTTTGAATTGCAAAACAGTGAAATAAAATAAAGATATGTCAATGCTTTTATCTGCCAGCCTCCAGTCCAGCCAGTAGCATTCACTTGGATTTTCTTTTTCTATTACATACTCTGAGCTGAATGCAAAGCCTGCGTCAGGGCTGGTGGTCCTATCAAATGCATTATTTGGTTAGTGTTGACATGTACATCAAGACGTGCTGTTGACTTTAATTTTTTGAAAACAATGTACTATAGCAACACTAACATGTTGATGACAGCGGCATATTGAGAGCTGTTGAGAGCAGAACCCCATAGCTCTCTTATATAATACTATTCAATGATGCAAAGCACACGATCAATCATGAGAGAGATTTCTCAGCAGTCGGACAGCTTGACAGTTTGTATCTGTTACTTGTCCATATATTAAAAGTGACAGTGGCTGAGAGGAACACATGCCTTTCAGCTGCTATGTAACTTTTCTACTCATGATCTTCTATTAATACTCATCAGATATAATGGACAGGACTAATTATTTGAAGCCTGAAGTGAACTGTATTAGAGGTTAGCTGTAATAGTCATAATGGAAGTCTTAATGGAGGTCTTCAGCTTGAAATGAAAAATACATTTTCACCCTCATTAGACAAAAGAGTTGGAGCTGGTGTTTTGGGCTGTATATGAGACTTAAAAAAAATTGCTGCCAGTCCATAATGCATCTCTCTGTCCATTTTTAATATCCATTGAGTAATGTTAATGACATGATATTTCTAATGTAGCTATAATCACATTTGACTTTACAGTAAGGGGTAGAGCCATGTAAGTGTTTATTTCTTCTCCTTTTTGTAAATATTTAATTTGTTGTTAAAGAAAATTTGTATATTGAGGGTTTGCTATATCTTTACTGTTTTTTTTTCATATGTTTGCAATAAATAAATAGTATCAAATCAAAATCAGACACATTTTGTCACCAAAATTCATCACCAAAAGAAGCCTCAGTTGATCACAGACACCCACAAGACATTTTGTGTTTTGCCAAAAGCATTATGGGAAATCATGAAATGATTCTATCTTAATATTTTTAACATCTGTTGATAGATTTTGAGAGCAGGAAACACAACAGAACAGAGGACAAAAACAACAAATGCTTGGGACAAAACAACATTGAACATAAAACGTTGGCAGTAACATAAAATAGGAAAGGGCACAGATAATTATACAACTAATTTTAAACAGCAAATATGTTTATAGGGACACGTAAAGCCAAGTGAATTATGTTTTCCATTTACATGATGAGGAAATGTTGATAATTAACATACCTGTCAAGACACAAAAGTGTTGATACAGAATGCATCAGTAAAATGCTCACTGACATAGTATTTCAGTTGTTGTCCACCAAAATAGGTGGAGTAGTATTCACTCATACTTACAAAGACCAAAGTGCATTTGTTGCCTAAACCTAAGACAAGAGTCTGGACACAAACCCAAAGTGGTTGTGCAGGATGGGTGACTGTGTATGTCACCCATCCTGCACAACCACTTCCTACTTGAAGCCTAAGCAGTACATGAATGTAGTGACTTGTTAACTGTCAGAAATGCTGTCCCTAAACGTACTCCAGACAGTGATTATGTTGCCACAACAACGTAATTAAGAGAGCAGTTCAGTACAGACATAATATAAAGGAGACGGGGTTAACCTGTCGGATCACTAAACATTCACTCCAATCTTTCAGTCAGACTGATGACAGGTTGCCTGATTTTCTGAAAGAGTCCCTCTCTGTTTGACAAATCCAATTTTTTAGAAATATAATACATTACCTAATTCCCTCAGCCACATATCAAACATTAGGGACTTCTCACATTTCCAGAATTGTAGCAGCAGTTTTCTGGCTAGCAGTGGAGAGAGAGATGGCCAGAAATTGTTACTTGCCCTCCACTCCAGCTGGCTCAACCACCCCAAATAGCATGGTTAGAGGTGCAGGGTAAAGTCTTTATAAAAAGCCTTGGCAAAACATAAAAAATAAATAAATGACCCCGTAAAAGTTTGTAACCTCTGACAGTTCTTAGATCTTCCTGATGGGAGAGATATTCTCAACCTTTAACTGTACCAAAGTGTGACTAGCATTTATTGAGCTACTGTGAATATTTTCCCCACTCCGTATGTAATTGAATCCTTTCTGCCAGTCTTTCCTAAATTAATTTGACGATTGACTATTTAAATTTTGTAGAACGCTGTAAAACTGACACAGTGACTTCAGTATAGTCAAGAGACTATCCAAAGCAGCGTGGTGAGGTTTCTGCTCGTGCAGTGAGATCTGAGCTCTGTCGCAGTTGTTAAAGAAACGGAAGAAATGTGAAGTTGGGAGCTGAAACGTCTGCTGCAGTTTCTTTAAAAAAAAAAGCGAGGTGATCATTAAAACTACAAAATTATTAAGCGGTGTCAAATGAGACGAGGCACACTGAGTGAAAGTGGGTGCACCAAAAAAAGATTTACAGCACTTAATCATGAAAAAACTCCTAAACCGAACTTCAGTGACTAATGATATAACGGCGTGTGGATATCTGTGCAGCTCTTTGTCTGCTTTTTCTCTACTTTTGTCAACCCCTTGAATCAAAAGCCCTCTGTGTACCGTTAATCATTAATAATAAACAGCAACCACTGTGTTCTGGTGAGAAGTCATGGATGGAAAAGAAAGAAAGGGAATAAATGTACATCAGGAGGAAAAACAGGCGAGAGATTTTTAAGGGAAAGAACTTGTCCTCCTGTGTTTCCTCCTCAGTGGGAGACCACTAAGCTGCAGCAGTTTTTACTCTTTCGGGTCTTCATGGTAGCACACAATGTCTGTGCTGTACGTGCTATGCCTTAATCTGGGGCATTTGCATACAGATGACATACTAAAGGTTAGAAATATAGAAATTGTGTTTCAATAGAGTACAATGATAATCGTGTTTGTATTCTGCATTGTACTTACACGGAATGTGTTGTTTCGATATTATGTAGAAAAACAATTACCCAGGTCTAACCTTCAGAGAGTTTAGCTTTAGTGACGTAGCACAGGCATTAAGTGTGCACCATTCCCTTAAGGGGCTTCAAAATAAAGAGAAAAATTAAAGTTTAATATGCTTTCAAATAGCACTAATCATTCCCGGGGGTCATTTAGAGAGCTCTCTGAATATGCATTACAGGGAGAAGGGCTTCCTTGCCACTGGCCATAGAGCACTGTTGAATGATTGGCTATTAATTTGTTATGATAGTTTCCTCTAAATGCAAAAAAGTCAAACCATGAGGAAGAGTACATGAATCCAGCCTCCATACCTTGGCAACAACTTGTGTTATGTAACCAGAAGTTTACAAAGGGCTGTCTGTTTCTCTTTGCCAGTGTTGGGACCAGATGGGAAAAGTAGTAAACATATTTATGCTTAACAGCCTGTTTAAAAATGAAAAAAAGGCAAGCTAAAACTTTGCAGTAAAGATTTAATAGATTTTTTTATCAGTGCAAATTTAACGTAATTTAAATGCATTGCAATAGAGGTAAAATATTATATTAGGCTAAAACCACATGAAATACATATTTATACCACAGAGAACCTCGGAGTTACTTGAGCAAGTATTTGAATGGACTCATTGTTGCTTTATTGCTATCACTATATATTATCTTACTATGATGCTATTATAGAAGAAGCTCCACTGCAAAAAAGTCCTACACTCCATTTAATCAGTTTATATTGCTGTTGTTACTTAAAATGTCACTTTTTTTCCCGAAAGTGACAGATTTGTCTTTAATATTTTTTTGCTAACAAAGTATGTGATAATAATGTGTCATCTTACCGTGTTCTTCTTTAATTTCGTCACGCAGTGTTGCTGTATAATGCTCATTAGGCTATGCTCTTTTTACAATGGGGTCGACATAAAGAAAGTAAATGATGGACTGCTGGTTCCTGCATGCGGCCGCTGTCATTGACAGTCGCAATGATACAAATGAATAATTTATGCTCAATTTATGGTTTACTTGTAATCTAGTTTGCTGACCCGTTGACATTGTGAGATTGTGAATGTTTTATGAATGATCATAAATAAAGAAACAAAAGACGTCATTGTACTTTATAGTTTTATTCATATTTTGATCAGAATTCCTTCTTTGCCGTTACAGTCTGCAGTCTTTCTGGCTCTCTATGAACTGATGTTTTAATCAAACAATAAATCTATTTATGCATTCGGTTGCTCGTACTCTATTCCACCATGGGAAAAAAGTAAGCTTTAAGCCCTATTCGCTCAGCATTTATCAACCACCCAGTGCACAGTAACTTTCCATTGCTTTGTCCATCTTCTCCTCAGGTCGCAGTAAAAAGAAGGAGCATTGCCTGAATGAGGAGTTATATCCACTAGAAGAGACGGAGGCTTGTCCCTGTGATGAATTTTTGTCCCAGCCGTATGGAAACTGGTCTGCTTGCATCCTCCCTGATCCTTCAGCTCCGGGGTCCCTGCAGGGCTGGATGAGCCACAGGGAGGTGAGGGAGTGTGGCCAAGGTCTGCGCTACAGAGCTGTGGCCTGCATCGACCAGCAGGGACACCTGGTCGACCCCATACCCTGTACAGACTCAGGTAGGACTCACAGAAGTATACTGCAGGTACTACACATGTCGCTAGTGTAAAATTTGTTGTTTCACTTCATTCTTTCAGTCTGACATTGTGTTTTGCTTGAACCAATTAGTGACGAGTGGCGTCCCCATTCTCAACAACCTCTACCAAGCTAGTTTAATATATTCAGTACTTCCCAGTGTGTAGGCTAGACATTAGTAGTCAGAATAATCAGAAATTGTGATATTGGTGAAACCCTAATTATCTATCGCAATGCCATCTTGTAGGTGGCGGTTATTTGAAGTGTTTATTTTCTTCATCTTTGTCCTATTCTTCTCCTTTTTTCTGCATAAAAGACAGTTGTGTTAATTGTGAATAAAGTTATCCAGAGACGGCAAACAAACAAAAACCCTTAAGCAGTTTCACTCTGCCGTGTTGGCACAGTGTAGGAATGAGACACTCATTAGTCAGATAATTAGCTCTTGGTGTCACAGTGAGCAAGTCCAAGGTCTGGCGGAGCGCAGGCCAGTGGCATGTCTGTCTGACATTATTAATGTGATCCTGACTGCAGACGGTAACCAAGTCTAAGTCAGGCCTCCCCCTCCTGTCTGCCAATGTTCAATTTCAGGCTACGTGGTGGACGTTTGCCACATCCCTTGCCCCCTAGACTGTAAGCTCAGCGACTGGTCAGCATGGTCAGTGTGCAGTGCATCCTGTGGCAGCGGGTTGAAGATCAGGTCCAAGTGGCTCAGGGAGAAAGCTTTCAACGGGGGACGCCCATGCCCCAAGTTGGATTTGAAAAATCAGGTAAGCACCAGTGCTTGTGTATCCACAGCCTCCTGTACAGTACAAGAGGGAAACAAATTGTGGAAGGTAACTGTTATTGTGACAGCATGCTGATGTCTTTGTCATCAGTCTATTTTTAAAAGTCATTTTGAGCCATTGTTTGACTGTAGTTTTGTCCAACACTTGCTGATGTACAGTTTATAGACATTAGAATAATGCATTTTCGTTTTCAAATGGAGACACCGCAAACGAGACCAAACAAAGTTGACCTCATCATCCATCTACATTGTTCTCAAGTCACTTCTTCCCGGATTGGATTGTTTCCGTGGGCACATATAATAGAATGCAGATGAGGGCAATCTGCACTCCGAGTCCACTCATGTTCACCACCATAGTACGTGTAATAGGGAGGCCGTGCTAAATGAGACAAGTAGTTTGCATAATAGTGTCCATACAGCTCCATGTTTTACACAGACATACAGCATTCTTTTACTGGGAACATTAGCATGATGCATGCAGTAGTTTGCATTTTAATTTCTATTTTTACACATCTCCGGTATGCTTTTGGAAAATATTGTGGTTGTTTTGCAGTCAACGCTGCCATATAAATACACAGTGGAGTTGTGGCATTCTGCTCACATTTCAATGATAAGGTTTATTACCCATCTGCCAGCTGGACTCGGGGGTGACCTGTTCATTTTCCGGTGTCTTCAGTCAGACCACATCATTTGCCTTGCAAGACATGCCCTTTCTTTGACATAAAAACAGGGTGGTGTCAAGTAACAAAAAGAAGGGGTGTTCGAGAGGGAGAAGTGCACAGATGGGAGCTTTTGATATTCCATAGTCAGGTTTTATTCCTTGCTCTGAATATTTTGTGACAGCACACCTCTCATGGGGTCATGGTTTAAAGAGGGGAAGTGTTTTATGAATGCTGCTTCTATGCTTGAATGGGCTTGAAAGGACACTTTAGTTTGTGGAGGTCAGTATGGAGATGAGGCACGACTGTGTGAGAAATATTTCAGTGTGTTCTAGTGGAGATTTGTGTACAGATGGTTAAGTGCCCACTAACAAGGTCTATATGGCCCCTGTAGTAGTGCCCTGTAATAACCCACGCCACTAAAATTGGAGCTCGCTGTTGCCAATGCCCTCGCGGATTTATCCTGAGGGTGGACTAGGCCTCATTGTTAACATTATCAAATTGGCCATTTAAAGTGAAGTACATCTGTCCAAGTGTGGGTGGAAAGATAGTAAAACCTCTGCTCTCTTTCAGTAGACTTTGCTGTTGTGTTAAACAAGGAAACTCCTGGACGGTCACAAGTGACTTCTTGACATGCTGTCAAGAAACCCTGCTTTCTCCTTGAGCCAGTGCACTTCACCGCTCAGGCCCTTGTACTTACATTTGGTCCTAAGTACTTCATTTAGTCTCTGTTAGGGTGCAGCGTGACAAAGAATATTCACATTCCTAATGGCTGCCCTGCTCTCTTATCACCCACTGTGAAATGCTCTCTACCCAAAGTGTGGCCTCGCTCCCACCAGCAGATGTTTCCCCTCGAGCCGCGGCCAGAACTGACTGGCTTGACAGAGATGAAATTTACAGTGCACCGCAACTCATCCTCTCATCACATGGCTGAGTGAGCAAGTAAGATAGGGGGAGAGATAGAGAGAAAGTGCCACCATGAAAATAACGAGCAAAAGTGGCCACAATGTCGAACAGACTGTGTAGGAGTTGGGCTGTTAAAGTAAACTGTGAACGTGCCGATAATGAGGTAGGCTGTAAGATTTACTGCAGTGGTAAAAGTTGATCAAGAGCAAGTGCAATCAAGAGGAATATTTCATGCATCATCTCACGGATAAACTGTCATTGTGGATACCTTGGCCTCCTCAGAATCCAGAGTTCAAATGGGAACATAATAATTTAGGAACTGACTAACTGGACTGCAGGTGTGTTTTCAATTGGCCATTAGATAAACCCCTCCCTAGCACAGCAATTGTCTAATCATAGCTTGGCAACCCTAATTGGCACAGCCAGCCTGTCAAGTTACATTTTTTCACTTGTTGAAGCGGTGTGTTTAAAGCTGTAATACTAACGATAGCTCTGCGCTGTTCCTTCCGCTTTTTATTAGATTAGGTGAAGCTCCACCAGCCGTTACAAGCCCTTTCTCTTGTAACACTAAAAGTGAAAAGTGCTGTTTGTAAATACAAACAATAAAGCACCATAACCTCCGTCTTTCCTCAGCCAATTATGTAAGCTTAGCAGACCCACGGCAGTTAATAAGAATTCTGACAGGTATATCTGTCCCTTTTATCATTGTTAATTGCATATGAGATGGGAAAGCTTGACAGGTGTAGCAAGGGTAACTAATGATGTCAGTTGTGTACATCACAATGATCCATCAGAGCCTGTTATAAGTATTGCTTTAACTGCACTATAGTTTTAACAAAGTGACTATTTTTCATCTCAGAATCCAGAAAAATAGCCGCATATTCTGACAGTAGAAGGTTGGTGTCTTGATTAAGGACAATGTGGCTCGACGTGCCTGTTACTAAATTTTGTACACCTCTATTTGAAAGATAAACTATGCAGGATTTTTCTAAAAAAAAAAAACAACAACAATATATAGACTCATACAAAAGTAGTCCCTCTCACCAGAAATGTGTGGTTGTGTATTTATCTGCAGAGACTCTGCTCTCTGCCTGTATTTTCTTTTCTTTTTTTTCTTATTTTGCTATGTTTGAAACGTCTCTGGGCAGAGCGTGCAGGTGAGGTCAGGACTTTATTAAAAGGGTAGCGATCGTAGGCACACTTCCAAGATGAGGCTACGGAAATCACAGACACAGGGCTGAAAAACACAAATATAGCAAAGCAAAATGCCTAAAATGATACTATTTACAAACATACCGTTTATGCAGTCACACTAGAGCATCCTCAAACTTTTTTTATCTCGATTGTCCAAATACACTCCCTTGTAAGAGTATAGTACTTCCTTAGTGACATATTCAGCTATCTGGTGTGCAAAAACTTCCTACTTTTTTAATATCACTGTTTTTTTAATAATATAAAGTACCTGCAAATATTGCAAATGTACAAATTCTTCACAGATTGATTCACAGCACAGCTATTTGTAGCCCAAATTTGAATATAAGATGCCCTGAGAGACTGCCACAGAGAGCTCACAGATGTCAAGGCAGAGCACACAAATGGGATCTATAACTACAGGAGACATTTGAATTTCATCAAACCCCCATGCAAGTGTTTGCCGCCAAATGCTGAGATACCAAGTGGTATGTGCAACTTTTCCGTATAATAGAACAGAACTGTCTTGACTGTCTGCCAGCCAGATAGTTATTTTTCACTCTATTAACGCCTGGGGCCTCCACTCTATCCACACTGGCCCTGTCCTATGGAGAAACATCCTTCCTGTCCACCTCCGAGGCTCTTCTACCATATGTTGCGTGTGGTGGGAGGTTTGTGTTTGTGTGAGAGAGATCTATAAGGTTACAAGACAGGTGCCTTTGTTTGTGTGTGGGTGATGAGCTGGCATGGGACACAGAGGATATGCGTCTGACAATTCTCTCCTTTTCACTTTTTTAGTTTTTTTTTAGTTAACTCTTGTGTTATATAAGGGATGCAACAGCAGGGAAAAAGTTTCCTTACTGTAAAATAGGCTACATTACATTACTGTCATTACTGCTGCTTTATTTGTTGGACTTTTCCTGCTGTGCGTGTGTTGGTTATGTGTGCTATATTTTCTTTATTTTGGCCTTTAAAGAAAAAGAGAGTGCAGGTTGTGTGTGGACAATTACTAATTGGGGTTATGTGGAGCAATTCAGCAATTACAGTTTCAATATATTTCTGCTCTCAAAGTATCCCTTATACGATCCTCATTTCCGCAGAATCCCATCCTCCTATTCATGGAATACAACAAAATCAATATGTTGTGCATTTGAACTCTTGTTGCATTTGATCCGCTTGTTGCAACTGCAGGTCAGAGGGGAAATGAAACAAGCTTGGCTGAAAAAGATGCTCTGCCCTCATGTTTCCTGTTCCGCTGATGGCTTTCGCGCTGTGAATGCCGCATACTGTACACAGAGAGAAGGTGCTTTCATCTGAGAATACGCACTCTTCTAATAAGCATCACGGCCATTTGTGCCTTGATGCGAATGCTCATTTGTAAATGTATTTCTGCTAAGTAGTTTAGGTAATTATCCCTATTAACAATAATCAGTTAGAGTAGAGTTCAGAGGAACGTAATTATCACATAATTAGCTGCACTTAATAATTATGCCTTTTTCATGTGCAAATCCCGTGAATCACATGTTGAATATGGATTTAAATTGTGTGATGGTGAAAACACAAACCTACAGGCTCAGCTTAAATGTCACAGTTAAACAGGGGTGTTGTGTTTTGGCACTAGTGAAATTGCTCACAGCCCAGGATGTGGCACACATTGTAATATTAAGAAAACAACATCACTCTGAATCAAAGGGCAAAAAAACGCATCCGCTACTTCATGGCGAGCCTGTAAGCTTCAGGCATACAATTCAAGTGATGCTCACACTTGGCATACAGTGTTTCACACTATCTATACTGCATTTTCAATGCACTCCTCTGTCTTGTTCTCCTCACTCTTTTCCTCCACCTAGCTGCTGGTGCTCTAAATAGATTTTAATCAGCAAGCCTGCATGCCAATACTCTGATCATGCTACTTCAGAACAGATTCATTAGGATATAATCATGTGTGCGCTCCACATTCACTGCTGCCGACAGCATTCTGCAACTCAGAGCGATGACCAATTACATATTAGTGGTTGCCCACAAACACACAGTTCAAGGCAGTGTTTTCTGCCCGTGATGTTGGATGCCCAGGATCATTGAATGTTATCGTAGACAGTATAAATATCATTATTGTCAACACTGAGTTCAAACGTTTGCTGCTTTACAGCACCAAATGATGCATTTGGTGCTTGCTTGGTGCTAACATATCATCATTGGTCGTCTTGGCTCAGTTCAGCTGAATGTTTGTGTACTTGGCAAATGTCAGTAAGCTATGAGATTAGTATGCTGCTGGCTGTTTTTCTCAGAATACTTTGAGCTTTGCTGTGGTGCCTGTTTAGAAGAACAGGCTAGAAAACAGTAAGATACAGTTCATTATAGGCATTAATTTGTGCAGGGTTTTTTATTGCTTTCCCACATATCTGCTTGTGGGCGATGTCATGGTGCCTGCTGGTATGGCTGCCAAGCTTAGCTCTTATGGTGCTGCTATCAACCCATGCCCAGTGTTTTGGTCGTTTTTTTCTCAGGAAATATACTGAGATGTTTCATGCTGTTGGTTTTGACAGCAGCAAATGTTCTCTACTTAAATGAGCGCTGGATAGTTTGGAGGTGTTCATGTTTCTTGGCATTCTTTGGTAAACTTCCTCTTTGCCTGGCTTGGTAAATATGGGGTAATATTTGCACATTGGCTTTAAGATCCTTTGACATATCTCTTGTGTAATTGGCTGCAAGGAAAACACAACATGTTTAGGTAACCACATTCATATTTTCTTCACACACTTCTTGTCGGCATTAGTGAAGCATTACTTTGTGACAGCTTGCTCTGCTGTGTACATATCATAAATTCAATCTAAACAGCTGAGCTCTTGTTGAACTCTGAATTAACTGCTGGACTGTGATCACACTCAATGAACTCACGGCCATCTGCTGTTTATCAATGCTGCTTTTTATAGAGGAGATTTTGCCTGATCCAAGCCAAGACTCTCGAGCTTGTAATGAGAATAAGTGAAGAAATTATCTTCTGTGAAGCTGATGTCGCTCGGCATTATGCTGCTTATCAGGTGGAGCTACAGTATCCTCTTCAGTTCAGTAGATGAGTGCTTCAGAAAACTGTTTTAAATAATGTACCTCCTTTGATTTTGATTTTTTTTCACCCAAGTGCTTCCTGACCAATGCAAAACATTTTTTGGCAGAAAATAAAATGCCAGAGGTACATTACAGCGCTGGGCCATCAGTGTCAGATTTTCTACACAACAACCTTGTAACTGAGAAACATTTAAATGCGACATTTTAAATGCGTAGAATCCATCACATCCATCAAGGCAAACCAATTTTTGTCATTAAAACATTACACTAACTGTGTGTTTTTGATAAGTTGCACTTTCAATTTAGTGATATAATTATTTTAGGTGTTATGCAAGACTGATATTTCTTAAATTTACATTTGAAAAATCTCACATACCCCCTGCACACTAGATATATATATATTTCCCTTGGTGGTACATTGATGGGGCCACACAGTGGTCAGCTCCCAGTCCAAGCATATGAGGAGTCTGGGACGGCTTGATCCCTGCACGGTGAGCTCAGCTACGTATCCGCTTCTGTTTTTCCTCCCAGCCGTGCATTAGGGGGAATGAGGCAGTAATTATCTTGAGGATTGTGTTGAGTTCTGTCTCCTTTCATCATGAAGGAAAACCCTATCTGTAAAAGCTTTCAAACAAGTCATAGCTGAATCTGCTGTATCGCTGATGCACAAGAATAGGGGAAGAATAATTTGGGATTTTGTTGAGTGTTATCTGCTGTGGAACTGCCTCCAGCTCAGTGTTAAAACCAAGAGCTGCTGGCTGACTTCAACAGGGCAAAGCACTGCATCGCCACACCAGTTAAATACAGAGAAGCACTGGCCGAACCACTGGAGGAGTGTGTAGCTCAAGGACACTCTGACATGTGGACTAGTCCCTAGTGAGACTAGTCAAACTAATGAGGAAGTTCAGCTCTGTCCTGGGGTGCTCTTTGGTTCGTATGTGGGGTTGAAAGAGTGATGACCAAACTATCTATTATGTGCAACACCTGCCACCCACTGCGTAGAATCATAAGTGCTTCTGGCAGCTCCTTCGGTGCCAGGATGCTCCACCTACAGTATAAGAAGAGACACCTCCTTCCTGCTGTTATTGGACTCTACAACCAGCCTCACCCTCAAGCAGACCATAATTACATCATGAATTATCAGACAACTTTGTGTTTTAAGCTGCATTTAGCTTTTTGCTCTCAGTTTGTCTGTAGACATCTGGTGTTGTTCTCTGCCTCACGTAACATTATCATCATCTGCTGTTAACTGCAGACAGGACAGCTGCTATTCAACAATAAAAGCTGCTTTGCCTTCTACCTTATACAAGTGCAGTTTGGAGGTGTTGCAGTAAACAAGTACAACTCTGTTGCATCGCGTTTTGACTTATGTATCATGTTCTACTTTTGTATATATCACTGTGCTTTCTTCTTGTGTACATTACACCCTATTACTGTGTTTTTACTCTTTTTTTCTGTAGTTGCTGGTTAATTTCCTTAGCGTAGCATGGCTTGGCTCTTGACTGACCTGGTCCACTATTGTCTTCACCACTTTAGACTTCATTACACTACAATACATCAAGGTTTTGCAGTTAATTTACGGTGGAATAATTTGTCCTATGTACTGTTTTGGTATATCTGAATCACATAGGCCGCAGCCTGAGTGAAGTTGAGACAGGGTGAGCAATAGGCGATGTCTGCAGTGAGCATTTTTCAAGAAAATGCATATTCAAATGAGTAAAAGTAATTATTTAGAATAACATTTGAACAAAATGTTATTTAATGAGTTTGTATCATCTGAGAGAATTTGGCTGATTACTCACTAAAAAGAAAGGGGGTTCCTCAAGAAACTGAAATTCACCATCTGGGAACCGTTATCATCTATTGCACATATACAAAACAATCAAACCTTTAATCCATCTGCACGCTATCCGCCCGTCAAAAGCCAACAACAACCCACAACAAGCAGAAAGAATGGATGAATCCTAAATATCAGACAAAGATAAAGGGGAACAAATGTTCTTGTTCTTACCTGAGTGCACCCGGTGCTAAACTCATCTCTCTCCTTCATTAGGATGAAAGACTTTTGGAGCCAACTGCTGATGGAGCTACCTAAGGCCAAGGAGGTGTAATTAACATAGAGCAGTGTTTGGGCATGTGTTATTCTCCCCCTGTAGGCCCAGCCCAAAAAGCGAGGTGTCGCCTTGCATTACAAACCATGCATATTGTTAAGGCAGCCTGAAGCGCTGCCACCCAGAAAGGCTACATTTTGGAGCCTCTCTATCTTCACTAAAAGCCTCAAGCCACCCAGATGGTCCACAGCATTTACTTCAGATACAAAGGTTAATCACAGCGTCTATCTGCTAATTAGAAAAACAAATTGTATTAAGTGGCAGGGTGAATATTAAATACATGCTCATCATTTCTTCACTGGGATGATTTTTTAAAAGGCGCAGTTGTTGCACATTACTGTGAGCTTTGTAATCGAATAAAACCACCAAGCTCTAGTTTTTATTTTTACTTAATTTAGTGAAAGACCCTTTATTTGTATTTATCTAAATTTGACTGTATGGGAATTATGTTTATAACATCAAACAATTCATTTTCTCTTTACATGTCAGTCTGGTACCAAATGGCTGTACAACATAAAGATACTGTCCTAACAACACAAGACACAGACACAGACAGTAGAAATAACTGTTAAGAGAAATAAAGGTTCTAAGTGGGACCTACATGTGCTATCGCTACTGTGAACTGTGGTGTGATTTACAGGTGTTTTTTGTGTTATTCCGAGTTTTTTCCTTGTAGTACAAATCCCCTATGTAATACTCATTTGAACTGTGAAGGAGAGGCATTGGCTCTGATATGATAGGGGAGCTCATTCCCAAATGTTTTTTTAAGTGTGTGACAAAGATCTTTGACCATAGCTATTATTAAAAGCTAGTGCGGGGTTAAGTGCTTGCAAAATGTCTCTGCTAATGCACTCCTGTCTTGTTGAGCTGTGTCCTGGTAATAGATAACAGAGTGAGAAGGAAATAATTTCAGAGCTGGAAATAGAGCTTGATGGCCAAATAATTTGTGTAATTATAGAAAGTCACGCCATTGCCCTCCGGTAGGGCCAACATGGCAGTACAAGAAGGATGTCAGATGTAAATCTGCTAAGGCCTTTGGTTCATTGACGTCCTTGGTGGTGAGAGATGTAATTGAAAGACAGTAGGAGAGAGAGAGAGTACCATCCGTCAGCCAACTCAGAGGCCAAAGATTGAAAGTAATTTTAGAGAAGTTATGTCGTGCCTCTCGAGGCATAGACTGTTTGTCATAGACTGTAGAAAAATAATGGCCGTGGCTACCATGATGTCACCCATTGGTTTGTGGACTCCCATTTTCAAGCCCAATGTTCAGCATTTTGACTGTCGCCATGTTGGATTGTTGGAGCCATTAGTGACCATATTTGGATGTGATGGTTGAGCTGTAGAGGAGCGAGGGGTGGATCTAAGTCAAAGACTGTGGTGCAGTGTCAAATACTCGAGATCAGTCTTGGTCTTGAGATCATCATTGAAGGCTTCCATCTTGTCTTAGACTGGAACGCATTTTCAATCTGTTTTGTCTCAGTTTCAGACAAAGAGGACTCATGATTTTATTTCAAAAACAATCAAGACCCCAACTGCGAGGATATCATTTAATTTTTTGTGACTGTTGAATAAAGACGGTTAAGTTGATTTCAGCCCTTCAATGTTTGTTTGTATTTGTTTGTGCATAGAAAACAAAGAAAAATTCCACACCTAAAATTTGTCTCTACAGTGACCTTTGATGATTTGATCAAGACATTTCTCCTGGTGCACTTACACACACAAACATATATACAATATGGCAATAACAGAGGTTATGAGGAGGAATCTTCATTTGTTTTCTGTGGGTGTTTTTATTGGAATGTGGTTCTAACAATTTGAGGAGTGCCTATGGTTTGCATGTTCCAAGTTATTGTAAGTGTGTCATGCAGTGTGGGACTCACACCGGTCTGGTCTTGGTCTTGACTCAGTCTCGCCCTGCCTTGGTCTTGGTGTTGACTTAGTCTCAACCCCTCAGCATCTTTGTCATGTCTCCATCTCGATACACTCTGGTCTTGGTCATGCCTTGGTCCACAATATTGTGGTGACACTTAGCCCGTCACCTAAAACAGCCACACCCTTTAATATACTGTACATAACTATGCCTAACTGTGCAGGATTATCCGGAAGAACGACAAGTAGAGTCATACAGAAGTAATCCCTCTTAGTCGTGACTTACGACTCACTAGAGGTGTGGGGTGGTGTATTTATCTGCAGAGACTCTGCCCGCTGCCTGTACTTTATAATTTTCTTCTTATTTTCTATGTTCAGGATGTTTATGGGCTTGTACCCCCACAGCACTCAGGTGAGGCTGAGGCTTGGGAAGCAAGGCGAAACGTCAAATGAGAGTGAATCTGGGATTGGCTTTCACTTTCACTTTCCCGAACAGTAATGACAACCTTGCATAGTATTTCTTTTATAACATTCAGACATTTGAGTTATATAAAAATTTACCCCTTGTACAGTTGTCATGAATGTTAAAATTAGTTGTAAAGACCAAAACTTTTTTTGTGTACCAGGCTGTAATCATTTTATTTCTGCTGTAAAGTTGGGCTTTGGGGGTTGATGTGCTTCTGGGGCCAGACTAAAAGGCCATTAGAGGAACTGCAATTTTGGCACTTCCATGTTGGCTTCGTTTTTCAGACCCCAAGGTTACAACTTGGTGTTAGTGTGATACTGATAACATGCCAAACTGATAGCTCATTGAACATAACAGTTTCAACCGTCTTATACAATTGAGACAAAATATATTGCTGTGGCACATTTTAATGTAGTACAATAATAATATGCTGTAGATAAATACCAAATATGGGTGGGTTTTTGTGTGTGCCACGAAAATTTAAACAAGCTTGCTGCTTTATTTCAACCACAGTAAGAGAGTTAGTCGCTAAGTGTGTCAAATTCCACAGAATAACATCTTTTGATATTTCAAGTTGCATTTAAAATACCATGAGTGCTTTGATCCCGTTTTTTCCTGATGGCAGAGTCGTGCTCCCCTCAGGAGATCATCTATGTTATCCCCCCAGTCTTAAATCATCAAGAAGTGTGAAGGGATCAGTGTGTCAGCAGGGCTTAAGAGCAGATGACAAACTCCTCGGCACAGAGTCTCGTGCTGCTCAAATGTTGGTTTTTGTGGATTGTGTTGTTGTGATGTAGGTTTTCCAAATTAACGGGTGGTTTAACCATTCGTTGGCTTGTCGGTGCAGTGTGTTGGTAATTTTGACAGCCACACATTTTTGTAGACCTTGTGGCTGCATTTTATCTCATCTCCTCTCATCTAAATCATTTACAGTAGCTTTGTTATCAATTCTCAGCAATAACAAGGGTTCTTCTTGCGGCAGTATCTCTTTTCCTAGCACAAATAGGTGTCTAACTCACACAGGCAGTCACCCTAATGGCTGCATTATATGTTGGCACATTCTCAACTTTTCATTTCATGAGTATATTTGAGAGGTCATCATCACATGGGAACAGATCCCACTGGGTTTCTCAGAAGAGCCATTGTTTTCTAACTCATCCATGGGCCTGCTGACAGTAATAGCGCAGTCTATTTGAAGTTGTAGTCACACTATGACAGTTAGAGAGATTTATAGAAGAGAGTGCTCCTCTTTAAGGCTTCCTGTCCCATTTTCTCTCTGTTTACAATAATAATGTGCCATCTCTGCAGGAGGGCCTGTTGGCGCTTCACGTGTCCTTTTGTATTTGTGTTTATTTGTGTGTTTGTGTGCACATGCGTCACTGTGCAGGCACCTACACTGTTTGTGTGTGTGTGTACCCATGTGCATGGGGTTTTCATCAAGTTTTTGCAGGTGTGTTTGTTTGTTTTTGTTTTGTTTGTTTTTTTGGATGGAAGCCATTACCATTATCCCATACAGCAAATGAGAAAGTTTAACAATAATGCAGTTTATTTTACATGCCATGCATGTTGCAATCTCAGTGCAGTTTTGTGGTTTTCTATAAACCAGGGTCTTGAAATTTAGTCATCATTAACTGTTTCCTCTAAGCCAGAAATAAACATGAGATTAACCTGATTCTAAGCTGAAAATAAAAAGAGTGACTGTTCTGGCATCCACGGGGCTTTGCAGTACATAGATGCATGCTCCAGCTAATACCATTTGTCACTGTATGAGCCATACTGCGTTCTGTGAGTCCAGTAAATATCCAGATCAAAGGTCTCTTATGTTTACAGCAAATGTTAGTACTATCTTGGGTCGGGGGATTTTATTTGAATGTCCCTTTTACTGTGGAAAAATAAATCATGACGGCCTGAACTGGTGTCTTGTCAACAGCATAACAGTTACTTTTAGTAACCTTGTTTAGATACAGAGCACACAGCCTCTCTGAGCATATGCTCATTCGCGCCAGCTTCCCTCTCACCATCTCCAGACAAATTAATTTCTCAGAGTTGCCTTCAGCTGCAGGTCTGGCCATTGCACAGCTGTTGCAACCAACTGCAGCACTTTAAAACTCTCCCAACACTATGAATCATTCAGTTTGGCAAAATATCCAGCACCGCTAGATTCACTGCAGATGATGAAGTACTTAATCATCCTTTACCCTCATTAATGAAACACAGAGCAGAATGCAGTATTTTCTAAAATCCTCAAATTTAAGCAAAACTATGCATTTCTGTCACTGCAGGCAAAATCTAAACTAATGATCATATCATTGTTCTTCTCTCCCCTGCCCAACTTCTGGCTTGTCATGCACTGCTAATATGGACATCCACGCAGGCTCAGGTCAGTGCCGTTCATTCTGTACTTATACTCTGCTGTAGCTAATGAAGACAAAATGCATGCCAGATCTGTCCAAGTCACACATACTCCTGTGACCCCTTTGGTCAAGAGGAAGAACAATAGTTTTATTGGAGAGTGCTACATGGATGGAAATCATTAATGTGGAGTGCATTTGGATGATATTCCAACTGCTTTTTAACTGGAGGGACCGACATTTTCTAAAGGACTTCATTATATGATCTTATATTATATGAATAGTCGATAAAGCTTTTGAGAGTGTGCTCAAAGAGATTGAGCCGGGTAATATCATTCTTGCATTTCCTATCCACCCAAAAATATATTTGATTTCAGGAGTGTCTAAAAGAGAACAAAAGAGCAGAATATAGAGATTGATTGAGATTGCCCATATAACCAGTGAGAGAATCTGGTCTCTACTGGCTGATTCTAATTGATAGCCTTTTCCTCTTTCCTCTTTGTGAATGTGTGTGACCTAAGATGTGCTCGGGAGCAAATCCAGCATTTTTCTGCTCCATCTGTGTATCGCAGTGCACCAGCTTTAACCTGCCAAGAAATTATTAAATATCTATCTGACACCTTATGTGTTCTGGCACTGTAACCAAATTTGATATGTGCGACGGTCACATGATTTCTCACTGAACAAATGGTGTTAGCGCCCAATAAATAGTGTATATGTGTGACTACAAAGTCTTTTGTTTTTTGCTGGTGATGACAATTAGCTGTTAAGCTGAAATTGTGTTTCTACAGTAGTAGTGGAGAAAGTGGGAGCAGAGCAGTTGCCAGTTTACCCAGCAGGGGCATCTGCAGGGACAGATGGGAGATGATGAGGGTGTGTAATAGGCATCTGTGTGGCCCGTAGGGGAGGGAATACTCAACACTCATTCCCTCTCTATAGCCTGCACACACACACACACACACACACACACACCTACACACACACACGCTTACAGACACCCATTACAGCTTGTCATAGCTTTTTCCACAAATTGTCCTCTAGAGTATACCTTTTACTGTGGCAGACTGTTACATAGATTGAGAGTAAACATGTGTTTACAGGAGCATTGCGCTGGCTGTTCCCTTGGTTATACAGACATGCCAGAGTCACTGGTTGAGTGGGGAGAAGTGAATAGGCTCAACATCCAGCCAATTACATCCGCAGCTGAAGGGCCTATTGCCATGGTCATTGTCGTTTTACACACCGCATGCTGTTCTCTCCATATCATGGTTTGATTTCAGTGTAAATAATTATACCTTCGTGTCCTTTTCTACAGGGATGACATTTTAAGTGCCCATCAGTTTATTCAGAGCCCCGCTGTGGGGAAAGTTTAGAGATTGAACTTTCCTTTTAATTTCTGATAAGATCTGTTCCTGTGCTCGTACTCTGAATGTAGAAAATGAAAGGGGCGTCATCCTGATATCAAACTCCAACTTTTTTGGCAACACCTAAACAATTCTTCTCTTAAGTGGGAGTAGTATAGACATCAAAATGTCACAGGGAGGAAGTATGCATAGCCATAAATTAATAAGAGCTTGATGTTAAAAATAAATGTAAAAGTTGACAATTTCAGCTCCTAGGTTAAGGCAAGAAATTATACCTGAAAGCGCAAAGTGTTTTTTCTCTTGTTAAATTAACCAAAGAAAAACCCATAAGGAATACTGGTTTTAGCTAAGAGAAATCTAATTAGTGTACAACAGTGTGAAAAGTGAGTGTCCCTAATATCTTCTACATTACCTCCAAGTGTATGCACCAGCTCTATATATGTAGCATGCTTGCGTGTATGTGTGTGTGAGCTGATTTGTATGCGTGTCTGTTTTTCCACGTTACACAGTCCGCTGCTTTTGTTAATCCCTCCATGTGTGTCCCTTTCCTTGTGTGTGTGTGTGTGTGTGTGTGTGTGTGTGTGTGTGTGTTTGCACGTGCACGCGTGCAGGTGTACGAGGCCGTACCGTGCCACAGTGACTGCAGCCAATACGAGTGGAGGATCGAGCCCTGGTCCATTTGTACCATCAATACTGTGGATGACCTGCCAGCCTGCGGGGAGGGAGTCCAAAGCCGCAAGATCAGGTCAGTGAACGGGTTAGGCTTGGCAGACTGCTAGCCTGGCACTGCAACACACGCCGGGAGGGGTAGACTGGCAGCGTTCCTGTAGCTGGCACTCGCGCTGGTCCTGACACTTGCAATGCCAAGGGAAAACAAACAGTCAAAACAAACTACTGGTTCCTAATGAGAGTTGTTAGATTTTTTTGCAGTGCCTTTTTAGTGGTACTTAAAATAGCCACAGAGGAAAGCAGTGAAGTGTTGACCTTCTCTGCAGGCAGCAAGTACAGGTTTTGGTAGGAGATTATGCCCCATCGGAAATTGGAAAGGCCAACAGTGTTGTTGTGTCAGAAGCAACTTAATTGGTCTTGTTTTGTAGAAGCCTACCTCTGAGTGTGAGTCACAGCCACAGATTTAAAACTGGTCCTAGTAAACCACCCAGCTGCTGAAAGGAGCAGAAATCTGTCTGTGCAGATTTGCAGAGATCGTCTTTCCAAGAGTTAAGATTTCATATACCTTTCTCCATTTTGGAAATTTGTATACATTTCTAAACTTTTCTAGGTTTCTAGGTTTGTTACAAGCTTTGACAGTACACTCAAGAGTAAAAGTCTGCTGAGAACATGTTTGTTAAGAACTCTTTATATTAATTTAAAGATATATTATTTTTTCCTGATTGGCATTGTCACAATACTGAAATGTCTAACTTTGGGCATTCGATTATATTTTTATATTAAAAGATAAATATAACGATGATAATAATGATGATTTTTCTTGACTTGGTTAGCAGCGGAGAACAGCAGAATGACTGTAGTAAACAATGACACTGGTTTATCAATACTGTGATAATGAGTATTGAAACCTTTTCAATTATTCCCAATCAATATGTATCTATAAAACGTTTGATACATATTGATCGATGACTTTTTCTACTCCTCATGCTTGTCCTTGTCCTTCTCACCCCTTCATAAATGGCAATTTCTTAAACTTAGAGTTTTCTGCTTAACTGGAGATTGGCCTTCATATTGGAGGAAAAGGAATAAAAGAAGCCAACACTGATATTGTCCCGAATTAATCAAACGAAAATGTAGGTCCCCAGTGTCAAGGTCCTCCCCTTTTGCTGCAGGATGGTAATGTTACTTTCACTTGGTATTGAATGTAGACATATATACAGTCCTTCACACAGTTGCAAGAGGTTCCTCTCCAAAAATAACTGGGTCATTTGAAGTCATTTGAACAAATGTTCACGTACTGGAAACAGTAAATAGACTTTTTGGACTCACATTTCAATTTTATACAGCTAAATGTTTTGAGAACCCAGACACATGGAACAAATTGTAGAGACCTGGCAGAAATAAATGAGTTGCAAAATCTTACCTCAGAGAAAAAAAAAAGA
Source organism: Epinephelus moara (assembly GCF_006386435.1). Taxonomy (NCBI): domain Eukaryota; kingdom Metazoa; phylum Chordata; class Actinopteri; order Perciformes; family Serranidae; genus Epinephelus; species Epinephelus moara. Next base: position 28,277,405 of record NC_065512.1, read on the forward strand.
GCGAAATCTATTTTTAGTCCCAAACTTAGAAATGTGTTCCGCAACTCAAAAAAGGATCCAGTAAGTAGTGCCCCAGAGACTAGTTACAGTGTCTGCTGCTCTGCTAGGTGTGTGAAGAGGGGAACGAGTGCGGGGAACAGCAGTGTGGAGGACAGTCTGTGTGATCAGGAGGAAATGCCACCCAGAGCCCAGGTCTGCTTTCTGGCCTGTCCCAACGACTGCGTCGTGGCACCCTGGGGACCTTGGAGCAACTGCCCTCTGGTAAGACGCAATAATCTTGTGTTGACAGGTCGTGTGCCAACAGGGATCATTTATTGTTATTATCAGAAACATGTTGATTATCGTCAGCATATGAGCGACATTTGGTTATAATGGCCAGATAAGCCATCAGCAATGAGAAATATTGAACGCAGCCTTTTCAGGGGGTTTTGTCAGAAATTTGAACATTTAATTTAACATTTGTGACATCTCTCTGTTTATTTTGAATACTGTTAGAACAATATACTATTAGAGTATGCATATAATTCACATACTGACAGTTTTACATTACTGTCCAATATTTTAGGATTAGAACCTAAAAAAAAAAAGCATGACGTATGGATTAACATTTTCTTTGTTTTTATTTACAAAAGCAATTTATTGAATTAAAAGTTTTAATAAAAAGTATGCTTACTTTACTCCTCTCTAAAATCTTGTTCATTTCCTATAAAATGAAAGTGTTTTGGCTGCTGGTCAGAAGTTAGAAAATTCCAAACGTCAGTTTGGACTGTGGTTAATTCATGATTTACATTGTAATGATTTTTGACTCTTCTTAGACTTAATCCCCATTTCCTCACTTATTTTAAAGATTGAAAGATTTATCAATTAAAAATTATGAACAGCTGCAGTACTATTAAGATACACATCAGTATCTCCCGAATACATTTTTTTCTTTTCTTTTTTTTTACATTGAGACGAAGTGGTGACTTACTGTAAATTTAAAGGTCAGAAACAACACATTCACACTCTAATTACACATCAGGGAAGTGTTCATAATAATTTATTGGGGAAGTGTTTAATAAGTAGTAATTAAAGTTCACGTTCTAATGAGCTCTTTTGTACATCCACCCAGCTGCTTTGTAACCTTGTGTGGTTTGAAATCACACTTTACACAACAATGTTTGGTGCTGCAAATTAAATTGAGTCTACTAATGTGCCTCCATTTCCCAATGCCCTCAGTCTTAAACTATGTAGCATATGTTCCCCCGTGTCTCTAGCCACAGGCTACTGGTCACCAGGCTATGTAGCCGTGTTATATGTTTCCTGTCAAACATAGCAGTTCAGCGGGCTGGAACATTGGAGTCAGAGAGGTGGTGGGGGTGGTGGCGGGAAAAAGAGATAGAGAGATTACTTACTTAGTTTTCACACAGACATTTCTGTCTCATTCAATCTTTTAATCTGCGAGTTTTGGCAGCAATGTAGCATCAGTGAAAAGCAGCCGTCTTATGAATTTGGTGATATGATGATGCTAAAACTGTTAACTTGAAAGCCAATTAAACTGTAATAGTCATATAAACTGTTACGGGTGATTTGTTTCTACAGTTAAATCAACCCTGAAACATTTAACACATGTAGCACAACAGAGTGTGTGGACATGGTGGTGTTTGTACTTGTGTGTTTGTTCATCTGCCCAAATGACCAACTTCAGAGGTAGGCAGGGCTCGTAAACAATAATTCAGTGTGGTTTAGACTGAAACAATATAGCTGCGACAATTGATTTTCGGACAATAAGAAGCAGAGAAACCCATGCTGTGGAAAGATGTAGAAGATAAATTTGAGATGTGAGACTTTACACATATTTCAATAATAATGAAACAATAAAAATGATAGAATAAATTATTTTACAAGATTTTTCAAAATGGAAAAGAAACTACATGTTGCCATAAACGTAGCCTTTTATGTACCAATGTCCACAGATGTCCACCTGAAATGACTCTACACACTGTGGCCTGCGTGAATGCCATGAACTGCCAATTGCAAGCATTTCCATCATGAACGAAGTCTCTGTACGTTATACATAAAAGGTTTACCTGTGCATTTAAGCTATTTTGCAGTCAGTGCTAAAAGCAAATGTCAACTACAAAATACCACTGTTATTAGGAAAACATTTGCAAAACACCACAACCAACTTGATAAAGTAGGGTATGAACCAACCATGTTTTCATATAGAAAGCCCATAATTATTCTTGATTGCTCTATCTCCATTCTCCTCCCTGACAATAATGCCTCACCCTCACTTGTCTTCACTTCTTCCTCAGTGGTACATAATGCTCCAAGACACTGACGAGACATGGAGATCTTGAAAAGATGCAACTTAACTTAAAGTCCTCCTCCACTCAAAATGTGTTTTTATTCTGTTTATGTCCCCTAAAATGAAAGACCTTGGGCCAATCCCAATTATCTTCCCTCAACCTTACCCCTTGGTTTCAACTGCACTCGCCAGTTAGATTCCCCTCCATGACGAAGGGGTAGTGTTGAGGAGTAGGGAATTTTACCTACGAATTGGGACGCCACTTCATGCAAATTAGCATAACAGACGTGTTCACCTACATCACGCGTTGACGTTGGCTTCTTGCACGGAAAACTGTCAGCTACATCGTGAATTAGCAATTTTCAAGCATTCATATTCTAACTCTACATTCACAGATAACAGTGCATATGCAGAAACATCACACATTCCGACATATTTTGGAATTTGTCCAGCTTATTTGCGAAAGTAGTACTTACAATTGTGCGATGGCTTTCTCATGGAGGCTGCCATCTTCCTGGAAAACTCGCCTGGCTGGATAGTTTCGTAATGCATCCTGGGAAATTCAATCTTCCCCTCAGTTGAGATGGGTTCGTAAGTGTGCATCGCACGGCCCTTCAAATTAAGTGGGGATTTTAAGGGCCCCTCTAGTGAAGGGGGCAATGTCTTTGCACCTCCCTAAAATCTGAGATTCAAACATATGCTGGGCAACTAGATTACTATTACTAATACAAAAGCCAATCACTGTCTAATAGGGGACGGGGGAACGGACTTTACAGAGCCCTGGCAAAGAAACCTGAAACCTCCAGCACAGAGCAGACATGTCAGTACAGAGAGCAGAGTTTTTGTTATAGCATGGTGAAAGTTTTGACAGTAGACATGGTAGAGAGTGCAATTTTTTTTATGTAAACCAGATCCTGGAGCTTCCATCCACTGTCTACCAAAAACCCCATTGTATGAGATGTTTTTGTGTGTTTCATAACCACTGATGCAGTGTTAGTCAATGTCAGTTAGCCTATAAGCTAACAAACAACACAAATGAAAGATGCTAACTACACTTAGCACTCGGATACATCTGCTAGATGCCAATTTTGGTTCACAAGAGACTTTCCTCTAACGCTGATGCATCTTGATACACACTGCAGCATGAGAGAAAGCCAAAGCAAACTTACCGCAAGCAAATTAGTCAATGAGAGAGAAAGAGGAGAGTTTTGTTAACTAATATGTGGGAAAACCATGTTTAACAAAATACTAGTATTAGCACAAGTACTTTAAAACATGTCCAGAGAGGGATTTAATTTTCCTTCGTAAATGGATAGTGTTAGTGAAAACAGGGATACTCAGTGTAAAATATGCTAGTCCATTGTATTTGTAGATAGCTATATAGCCCAGGGCCATTCCTGTACTCAGCTGGAATGAGGATGCTGTGGAGTGTTTGCAGGTTTTTGATGAGATCAGCGATGCTGTGGGGTCCAAGGGTGGTACGGTGATGAAGGAAAGCATCCTGGTTAATAACACCATGATGGTTCCATACACTGTCCACATACGTTCAGAGTGGCATTATGGCCAATGAAGTTCCTTCCCCATAGCCTTGTTTTAGCTTTACTGTGTCAATAAAAATGCAATTATAGGGGAATGTATTTAGCTCCGAGACCCTGTAAAACAGTAACAAATCACATTGTATCAAGGATAAACCCAGAGCAGTCTTTATGGTGAAGCACAAACACTGCATTAAAGTTTTGTGTTTACATCACGAATCCAAAGTTCACTGACTCTCTCTTGTAACAGTAGCACCCCAGAAATGTTTCACTGGGGTGGCCAGAGAGGACCAATTCAAAAGTTGCTGGACAAATTCTGAAAGAAGAAACGCTTCACACATTTGTGCCCTGACGCAAATTTTAATCATATTCAAGAATACGTGTATTCATACGCTGTTTCCTTGAGCTCAGCTTAGGGTGGATTTTAGTTTAATGTGAAATGGTCTGGATGAGGATCAACACTTTCCAGTTAGAGGCCATACTGTAGCTCCCTGTGGAGAAAAAAAGGTAATTGTCTCCTCCAGGTTGGGTTTTGCTTTTCCAAGTGAAGGAGACTACCTCATAAGGAGAGGATGAGGCACAAGACAAACAAGCCAACCAATGCATCCACTGATCTGCGCTCTGTTCCTGAAGAGCTACTTCATATTTGTTGCTCAGGTTCTTTAGGGTTTAGAATTGCCAGCTTCCCAAGTTGTTCATTTTGCACACCCTGTTACAAATTGTTTTCATGCAACTTGTGAGTACTCTGCAGATTTTCTACCAGTCAGTGCAAACCAACTTGTTTAAACTCAGGTCAGGATTGCAGGATTGTTTACGGATATGGATAATGAACAACTGGCAAAGAATCCCCAAACTGTGTGACAGAGAGTGAAAATGTGAGGCATTATATTCAATATATATTTGCGTAATGTAACTGTACTTTAATTTATAACCCGTGGTAACTTAGCTTGCAGACAAATGAGCAGACTTAATTTACTGATTTTGTGAACTTAGCAGGTTTTAAAGGTTGAGTCACTCTGCAGTGATAAAGGTGGCGTGAAAATTATCTTGAACCTGGACCCAATCTGTCAACAACCAAAGGCACAAGTGAGCCTGCAGATTGCAGGATCATATGTATGTTGCATACAAATACATCATGTGCATGGTTGTGTGACAGTTGGTGTGAAAACATGAAGGGCACAATGACTGCAGCTGATTCATGAGGCTCACACGGAGATCCCTCATTAGGAGGTGACAGTGATTGAGGTGCATGGTGTGACACATCAGGAGCAGAGGGACGAATGCTGCTCAACACACAGACCTTTATCAGTAGAATATGCCTTCTTACCTCAAAGCTGAAAGTTCCTCCACACACTACATTTTCACACATCCTTTTCTCCTCGGATTATAGATTTTCACTCCCATGTAGTGTGACTTGGGAGAATTGCACATTCTCATGTTATCACACTATCCCTAATCTTGGTAAATGTTGCACTCTTACAGTTTTCATAATTGGTCCCTCAGTTATTAACACATTCGTCTTCATCTGCCTTCGACTGCTCTGTGTATAAGTCAACACTATAGTATATTCAGGTTTCTGTCTGGATTAGTCAGACCTCCAGCCTGGAAACACAGCATTTATAGCACACTGACGGCAGCAGGAATCGTATATTTGTCAAAGAATGTTGAATTCTATTCAAACAGGTATCTTAGTTCTTCCCAGTGCCTCAGGTGGGGGATATAAGAGGATGTACATACAGATTTGTGTCAGTGAATTTGCATTGCCTTTAATGTAAAAGCTCAGCCTGTCCACACCAAAATATAAACACAGTGTTTGTTTTTTAAAGAGAATCACACAGAAACCACTGCACTTTGACATCAAAAAATGTTACCTAGAGCTTCAGTACATAATTCTAGGATACTTGGTCATACTTGTAAGATGCTATTGAGATTTTACATCATAGTTATCAGATAATGTGTCAGCGAAAAATATCACTTGTTTTTTGTACTTTCAAAATGCAGAAATGGGTTACTGTAGATGAGAAACAGCACTAACAAGTAATAAATTATTTATAAATTAAAACAAATATTGGAGAGCAACTTTACTAAGACTATGATTCCAAACCCATGATGATGACACACATTAAAACTGGAGTAAAAATCAACACTTCCAGGTTATTGGCCAATGACACCAGGTTACCTCAGTGAAGCTATAGTGGCCAGAACATAAAACAAAAGATTATTATGAAAAGAGTTGTGATGATGAGGTTTAGCTGGCAAAAGAGGCATCATGAAGCTTCTTTACTTTTAGTATTGATATTGGATTCAGCATAAACAACTTTTTGAGTGGTTTGTAAATGCCTTTAGTTTCCTCCTGGCAGATAAGGCTCAAAGTATGAGCAGACAGGCTTCATTCATAAAATTACAAAACCATTTTGCTTTATTTCTAACATCTCCAACTTCAAGTTCTATTTTCACCTGAATGTATTAAAATATAAATTTTTTCGATGTTTCTCACACATAATTTCCAAAGTCTCTTTCCTAACTCAAAAAAATCCTTTTTCCAATAAGATATAATCTCTCCATGGCTTTACAAGTATAAGCAGTATTATTTGATCTGTGTAGCAACACAAAAGATATTTTAAGCTCATGGATAGCAGTTATTCAGTGGCATTTTAAAATAATTGATGGCTTTTTTCTGTTTTTTTTTTTTTTTTTTTTTTTTTTTTTTGGTAATCTGCTTTCTCAGAAAAGTGAAAAACAAATCCTCTTGACATCAGTGATTGAATTTAATTACACAATATGATTTTAACAGGGTTCAAGAGGGTGATGAAAGTTATTTCGCTGACAGTCACTGCTTTTATATCATTGAAATATCTTCTTCAAAACAAGAAAAGGATTTTGGAAGAGCAACAACTGCAGCTTGTAGTTTTAACATAAAGTGTTTGAAGTCAGGTTGCTATGTGCTGTGCTCTTTGTGTTGATAGCACCAAAGTGACGAGAAGAGAAGGGGCTCAACTTGAATTTATTGTTTGATTTATTTTTCTTTCATTAAATGTTAAGATTTGATGTTTTGTACCAAATTTAGCTACTGCATGTTAGCTACTGTCCTTGAGACTTTATATCTGCAAAATATTACATTTGCTGATTTTCTCCTGTTCTAATAACGACCAGTGGTGACATACCCAGACCCACATTTCAAAATCCATGTGACATGTTTCAAAACCATCTTGTGCAGCTGGGCTATCATTCAGATATTGGATGGATTCAATTTAACACGCGATTTAAATCACACACAAACAAATGTTTTTGTCATAGAAAGAATTCATTTTAAACCCTTGTACAAGAATGTGCAGAGTAATGGATTACTGCAGTCTGTTGGGTGTACACCTATGACTTAATTCTATTGTATTTGAAGTTCCACAAAGTTACATTATTTCTGCACAAATTAGCACTAATTTCTACTTTAGGTTGCATGTATAATGACTCAAAGCATGCTTACAATTTAACCATAATGTGTTAGTCAATAAATAAAATGCAGAAGACAGCTTTCAGTTTCTTTCGCAGCTTTCAGTTTCTTTCGCTGAAGGACCATTGAATCCAACCGGCTTCATCCCATACCCCTCAAATCTAAAAATAAACCTGCACCCTTGACAATGACTTTTTTTTTTTCTTTGGTTGATGCTGTCATTGTTGTGCAGCAATGTGACCAAGGCACAGCGAGGAACAGAAGCAGACACGTCCTCCGCCTCCCAGCCTCGGAGAATTCGGCCTGTCCAGAGCCGGTCCAGTCAGAGCCCTGCGTCCTCAACAGCACCTGCTTTTCCTACCAGTACAAAGCCTCAGGTAGGATGATCTGCACGTCACGTCTGAGATGAGTTCAGACAGGGCAGCTTGCAGTCGCTGACAGTATAGATTTTTTATTCCCTATGCGAAATGTATTGTGCTGAACGAATGGGAAGCAAGGTGTGTGCTTGGCTGAGTTTGCTTGTATGAGACAATGTGGATAAAAGTAGAGTTTCCCAAAATAAAAAATCATGAGTTTAGTACAATGTTGCTGGTCAGAACTGACAGTTGTCCTGCTGGAGACTAATGTACAGATATGTTGCTCTGTGTGTGTGTGTGTGTGTGTGTGTGTGTTGCAGACTGGAGTACATGCCAGCTGAGTGAAAATGCCATCTGCGGTCAGGGTTCACGGTTGCGTCTCGTGGACTGTATTCGCAGCGATGGCAAGATTGTGGAGCTGCAGAAGTGCAAAGAGGTAATCTCTGTGTAGTCAGACCTTCAGCTCTGATAATGGCCTACCACAGTTTAAATTTTTGACTATACAGTTACAGTCATAGAAAAATCATGTATTGACAGTCGAACAGTTATTGTGTAAATATGTTTTCACTGTGGACAGGGAGATATAAGCAGGCATCTAGTTCCATTGTATTCCAGAGAAGGTAGACATCTTTAATACTCAACAACTCACATCAATTGATAGATTGATAAAAAGCACTACAGGTATGAGGGAATATATATATATTTTTGATTGTGGGGTGAACTGTCCCTTTAAAAGAAAACATGTCCAATTTCCTAACACCTTATGTTTCACTAAGCAGTTTGCCACCAAGCCAAACACAACGTAAGTTTATCCCCCGACTTAATCATGCAAAGATAGACGGTGGTCTCGAAGATGTAACAAGTTACTGTGAATTCAATAACAACATTTGCTGCAACATTTCCCACTGGTGAGCTGCAAACTGCAGCAAATCAGTCTTGTTGCACAACCTGCTGTCAAAGTCTGGTATATCCAGGATCGTATTACACTCGGAGTGAAGGGAGTTTTATAGGGAGGCTGTGATGTTGTTGCCCTTATGTTTAGAATAATGTACATTAACAATGTGATTTCCTGTCATAGAAATTGTAGCTCGCTAACATTTGAAAGTAAGGTTAATGGTAAAATTGTCATGCCAACTGTCCTGAAATGAACTGCAGCTTGTTGAAGATATGGAAATCTGGGTGCTCCTTTTTTCTTGTTAGTGAAAATAATTAGCTAGCCTTCCTCACAGTTCCGCTCTTGTTTTCTACAGTCTGGTCTCATCAACAAGTGGAAACTGTCGGAGAGCTGCGTGGTCGACTGTCCTGTCAGCTGTATACTGTCTGAATGGTCACCGTGGGCGGAATGCTCGCACACCTGCGGTAACCAAGGTAAACAAATGAGCAAACAAACTTAACTCACACCAATGGGAACACCATTCTGATAAACAGACACAGAGACGGCCACATGTGCAGCGCCTCATTATTCCTTCCACTCAGGCATTCACCAAGATGTTGAATTGCGCATGAATACATTTAAATGCATTAAAATATTTACGACTATGTGTAATCCAAAGCCTTATTATGCAGGGAAACAGTAGCTGAGTTTTTTTCTTTTTTCAATAATGTATATATATTAATATCCCCGCTTATCATTCTGTATGAAGCACAGTTTTGTTAATTAACACCTGCAACTTTGCTTTATGAGGTTAGATTTTAAGGACAGCAGGTTTATTTAAACTAAATTTCATATAGCTCACCTTAATGGACCTCATAAAGTATTTAGAGTTCCTAAATAAAATATATACCATCCTCTGCATGATTTCAAAAAATGCAATTAGTAATCACAAACCTGTGGCATGCCCGTCATCACTTTGACAAAGCCATGCCATAACCTCATGCGATATACAGAAGTTAATGATGTAACCTGGATGCATACATTGTTTCTCAGGCCTCCCAAAGCCAATCTCCCAGAGAGAAAGCTTGTTATTCTCTTAATTAGGGAAACTCAACAGTATCTTCTTAAGTTCATTAATTTTAATTTGTCGTTGGCTATCCATCTCCTCGCAGTTAACCCCTCATTCCAATAAGCTCACACTTAGACAGGCTTTCATCTGGGGATTTAAACTCAAGTCTCTGTCTCTGTCACTGTTCGCTGTGACTCTGTTTCTGCCACTCTCGCTGTTCATTCTCACACATTGTGAAACACATCTGTCAGCCTTGATGAGGGATTTGCGTCGTATCTGTGTCAGACGACGCAGGGATCTTGTTCTGTCAGGATGCCGTGGGAGCACTAATGTTTTGGTTTGATTTTTGAGATGGCAGAGCTGAACGTCCTTTTGCTGTGTCTGCCTGGGGCCCACGGAGCTCAGCATCTCCCCTGGCATAACACAAACACACAGCTTCTGTCTTAACTCGATGGCTGATGGAGGCCACGCCGTCACTGAGCCCCACAGGGCCCAGACACTGAGCTGTTACAACATATCAAACCCACTCTGTGGCCAGTCCTTCTTACAGTTTCTATTTGCCAAACTTTTCCCTTCACCCATTATTAATGGCTCACTTGAACACAGCACTTATGCGTATGAAACTATTACATCTCAGCATAAAGTGGCACCTGGCATGGTTAAGCCTCCTTTCACCTCTTCATGAATGATCATCATTCATTCCAGCCACTTGATTTTTTAACTGTTATCTTATGATGTATGATGTTTGTGTAATGATGCATTGATTTCTCTTGCTCTTGTGCACATGTAGTTCAGTCCTGTGAATCCCACGGTGTTCTATTCTTTATTCACCGAGTTTGTCATGTTATATTAAGTGGCCCTGAATGTCACTATGTTTGAGATTCATACATGAAAAGGCAAAAAGAGTTTTCAGCTTGACCATCAAAGCTCCATACATGCAGTTTGTAGATGTACTTGGGCTGTCTGCCTTGATGTTTTGCAGCTCAGTCTGTGCGCACCAGGAGAATCCTGCAGGAGGCTCATGAGGAGGGTCAGCCCTGTCCCAGCCAGCTCACCCAAACCAAGCCATGTCCCATAAGGCCTTGCTATACATGGCTGCTGAGTGACTGGTCCCCATGCACTGTAGAGGTATGACCTGCTCTGTGAATGCCTGATTGGAGGATACAATTTTCTACCTCCACATGATGTCAAATAAATACTTCTGCAATGACTGTCCTTTTACCTAAGTTATGGTGAGGAAACATCTGTTTGTAAATCATACAATAATCATATTTGTGTGCGTGTTTGTGTAGGATGCAGATTGTGGTGAGGGGTTTCGGAGAAGGAGCCTGTCATGTGTCATCCATCGGGGCGGCTGGCCTGAGTCTCCTCCTCAGCCAGTGGACAAAGAGCTTTGTGGAGACAAACTGAGGCAGCAGATCCAACAGGAAATGAAGCAGCCCTGCTTCGTCCCCTGCCCAGGTAAGGCTGCACTCAAATATACTGGATTAACATCTTTGCTTTTCATGTGTATTGACATCCAGCATTATGAAGTGTTATTATTTATGTAATTGCATGAAATACACAGTATGATTTAATTTTGTAATCATCTTAAATAGAGCAAATTCATGCCAGCATTAAATATTTATTACTGTAGTCATTTTGGATTCATAATGCCAATAATTATTTGGCCTGGGCTACTTGGTTTATAATCAATAATCTTGTTTTAGAAGGCAAACTCATTTGCTGGAATCTGCCAATACACTGTCCCCTCTCCCAAGTGGCTGACATTTTGTTCTGCCGAATAATGATTGTAAAATCAATAAAAGTCATAGGTTAACTAATGACCCTTTTAGCTGTACATTAGCTGGTCGAACACGTCCAATAACAACTTGGGAAAAAAAGACACAGTGTCCACTTGGCCAGAAGAAAGTTCATGTTTTTTTGTTATTACAGTACCAAAGAACATCAATGCTGCAAAAGTCAATACTGAGTAACTAAAAGAGAGACAGAAATGACAATCAATTACCTGACAGCGCTATTGATATCTTACACTTCATTATGTAAAAACCCAGAAATACATGAGGAGTAAAAAATCATCCTGTGCTAACTGAAACGATTTTAACAATTAACAGCCGTGGAAATTCTGCATGCGGAGAGCTTGTGTGCCAGTGCAACAGCGGTAATACAACAGAGTGCAACTAGATTGAAGTAAGAACAGCTTTGGTTACATTTATTGTTTATTTATTGCTATTGCAAAAGCAGTATATGATGATAATGTAAGATAACAAAACAAAATGAGATGTATTCTTTCTTAGCCCAAATCTCCTTTTGCATCAAAATGATAATTAATTAAGAATGATCATCTTATTAGATGATGGCAACACATCATTATGCAGCACCAAGTGTAGGCACAGCAATGTAGGCTGGCAGTAAAATGGGCGTTGGCACCCAGAGATACAAGACTTACAAGTAAGAGCTACTTGGAAATGATGAGCTGCATGTGTTGTCCCTCTGCAAGCCAAATGAGCTACTGAAGTTATGAACCTCATCACAATTAACACAACTTAACTTGAGACCTGTAAGATGAAAAGCAAATCATGTTTACTGTGGATTCCTGTATAGAAATATGTAGGGAGACAATTGGCCCATCATCTTTGAAATAAGGAGATTTGCCAATTTGCTGTTGATTATGGCAATTATATATCCGTCATGAAAGCTGGAGATGTGTTATAGCCTATATTTTGTAAAAACTGCATGGAAATAAAGCTGGGTGGTGAATACTGAGAAATACTGAAACATTCTAGAAATGTGAAATGCTACAATAGTTCACGTAATTTAACACTAAGCCCTGTATGATATCCTATGATATACTTTACCTATAGGTTCTTACTTAAACCAGATCTGTGACTGAGCTCAACATACAGAGGTGTGGACTCACGTAATACGACTTGGGCTTGAGTCAGACTCGAATTTGATTACTTTAGACCCGACTTGAAAAATCAAAAAAGACTTAAAACTCGATTTGGACTTTAACACAACTGACTTGTTTTTATGAATAAGTCACACTTGTTTTAACAACTTTGTTTTACCGTATTCATTCCAAAAGCACTGATGATTTTTTGTGAATTCATATATTATTACTCTGTTGTTAAAATGGCATTAAATTTGGTGAAGAGCACATTAGGACTTGTTTAGGACACAAAACTGAGACTTGACTCAGGACTTGTCAATTATGACTTGGGACTTGACTCTGGACTTATCACTCTTGACTTAGGACTTGCCTGCTGACCAGAGTTGGATATAACGCGTTACAAAGTAAGCCTTAGAGTACTTTGATTACTTTTTGCAGTAACAAGTAACCTAACACGTTAGTTTGCTGTTTGAGTAATCAAATACTTAAGTACATTTTCAAACAAGCCATCAGTTACTTCTGTTACTTTTAGAACGCTGGTCCTTCAGCTCCGAAACAGCAACTGCTGTCAGTTGGTTCTAATAACGGAGATAAGGTTAAACCTATCAGTCTGAAAGAAGCCACGGAGCTTGTGGCTGCTACATGGTCGGAGAAATGCTGCCGTTGTCTACGGTGGAGTCTAAATAGGTGGAGTAGAACTCGCTGACAGACATGTTTCAGACTCAGGACTTGCATTATGCCTGGTACACACTACTTAAGGAGGTCTTTCCTTTAGTTAACACTCATATATTAGATATGATCATTATATCCTTATTAACAGGCTATGTACCACAGTCTTTTAAGGTAGCTGTAATTAAACCTCTACTAAAAAAGCCCACCCTGGATCCAGAGGTGTTAGCCAACTATAGACCAATATCTAATCTTCCCTTTATGTCAAAGAT
>NC_065512.1:28290821-28291043 GCF_006386435.1 Epinephelus moara
TTAAACCTCTACTAAAAAAGCCCACCCTGGATCCAGAGGTGTTAGCCAACTATAGACCAATATCTAATCTTCCCTTTATGTCAAAGATCCTTGAGAAAGTAGTCGCAGACCAGCTGTGTGATTTTCTCCATGATAATAATTTATTTGAGGAATTTCAGTCAGGATTTAGAGTGCATCATAGCACTGAGACAGCACTAGTTAAAATTACAAATGACCTTCTGA
>NC_065512.1:28293502-28322322 GCF_006386435.1 Epinephelus moara
GGTGTTGTTGTCATACAGTTGTCTACGGCAGCAGATCGTTCTGTGTTTCTACTGGTCAAAGTGACGGCTGTGATGGGAGAATTGGATCTCAGTGAAGGGCAAGTGGTCCATAACTTTAATTTTGGAGACAAAAAAATGTAGGCTTAGCGCCCTGTGGTCCATTGACCAATAGGAAATGTAGAATACTCAAAAGTACTTTAAAAGTGCTTGAGTTACTTTTCTCAGGGAGTAATGTTGGTAGTACTTTTAAAGTAATTGAGTTACTTTACTCAGGGAGTAACCCAGTAAAGTAACTGGTTACTTTTTTAAAAAGTAGCGCAGTAACGTACTTTGATTACTTTTAAAGTAACCCTTACCCAACACTGCTGCTGACGTGATATCAGACATGAGATTTGACTCGGGACTTGATTGCAAAGACTTGGGTCTTACTTCTGACTTACAAAACAATGACTTGATCCCACCTCTGGTACTTTGTGTCTTAATGTAATTTCTAACATCACTACAATATCCCTACAATAACTTATGACATTTCCTTGCTGTCAAAATTGTATTTACGCCTCGTGTTGTGACTTTTTTCAGCTTCTTTATGCTTTATGTTAACTTGTATAGTAACGTGCTTTTGTTGTTGCGACTAAATGGGGACTTGTCACAGGTGCAGCACAGCATTTTGATCTTCCATTATTAAACTGTATGATTTAAGATTTCCTTTTAATTACTAAGTAAATCAGGTTCTAATCACACAAGAGATTTTGTGCATCATGTGCTTAAATCTATCTAGCAGTGTGAGCTGGCCCACTGTGCAGTGATATGCATCAGATCAACCTGTTCCCCTTGCAATTTTAACAGCGTTACTGAATTCACTGTTGGCAGTCTGCGGTACACATCAAACTACATGCACACTGCTTTCTGTGATGCATAATGATAAAAGTGCACCAGTGCTGGCAGAGTGCTGCCGGTACTATGCCTGTGTGCTGTATCTTAACAGAGGAGGGGACTTGATAGTTAGAACTTTAGTGTAACTTTCTGATTCTGTAGTTCAAGTAGACGCTGCATAATGTAATGCCAAATTTAGACTTGATGGAGCTCTTCCACTTGAGTATATTAAAATTGAGATTGTACAAACAAGAAAAAAATGTGACCTTTGAGATATTTTTAAATTTAGTGAAACATTGAAATCAAACTGTCACACGTTGCCTTTCATTGATCATTCTGGTGAAGAAATTGGGGACCTATGGCATGAAGCATCACCAGGATTATTAATTGTATCTGTTCACTGACATGGTCAGTGTTATCTTTATATGAATCACCATAGCAACAAGAAGCCAGCACATCATAGTTGACTGTCATCCTATGATGCCAACTTGTGTGATTTTTTTCTCCTTCTTTTATCCATTTTCAGGCCACAGTGTGGATGTAGCATGTGCCGTTAGCAAGGGAGCTGCTGGCCGGCTGACAGCCATGACCTGCTTCACTTGTCACTGTCAGACTTTCCACACTGAAAATCTGTAATGAAGCTTTATTATCCTTAGGCACACTTAGTTGCCGTGCAAGCCAGCTACACAAGTAACAGAATTTATCGGATTGTTTTGTCATTTTTAAAAGAGAAACACAATCATTATCATCCGATAATATAAGGACACCTCTGATCTCTTTTGTCAAGGCTCTGGCCAAGCGAGACTCTTGTTAGCTTTTGCTGTGAAGAGACACCATCTTGCAGTGCTTGCTTTTGCTCATCTGTCTCTCGCTCTCCTCTGATCCTTGCCTTGATTCATCACTCAGCCCGCCTTTGCTGTGAGCCTTGGCTCAGGATCAGAAGTGTTTGATGGCCGGAGCAGATGTGTGTGTATTAGTGTCCATGTGTGTGTTGGTGTGTGAAGGTGGCAGGCGCAGTGTGGGGGCCAGGGGAGGGTTTGTCAACATGTATGTGACGTACAGAACGTGTGCGTGTGTTTCTGTATCCTGCGGTGTTAGCCACAGCGTGTTTCCACAGGCGTCGCAGCGTGAGGGAAGGGCTGATCGAGTGGATCTGTATAAAGATGAAAGATAATGATACGCGTCAATCCGCAGACAGTCGCTAATGGCCGTTCAGGGCAGAGAAGCTGAGGGTTCTTCTGGCTGAGGGGCTGTGGCAGCGGGTGATATTATCAGTATTATCACTACAGGCTGACTCTATCAGGGATTACATGGCATATTAATTCTTGACCTTCAATGAAGCAATTGTTGATGTGTTGTTTGTGGACTCACAGAATATGTCAACCGGCATTTATCCTCACAGAACATTTCCCAAATAATTTGAGTTTTGCTTCTCCTGAGAGACATGTTTCAGTATTGGGTGCTGCCTTTACAGTTGTGCTCAGAGTTATAGCTTGTATTGTATAATTTATAACTCTGGTTGGTCTATTACTTCTGAATACCCACTGGGCTGTCTGAGTAATTTGTTTTTGTGCATTTAGTACATTATCAGCCGCCGATGTGTGCTGAAGTTGTTTCCGATCTCTTTTAAATGTTCCTGGAGCTAGCAGGGGAGCCAATAAATTGTTCCCTGAAATAGTGTTGGCAAGCTGAATATAAACCACCCTCAAGTATCTGAAAAGAAAGTCTCACAGTGTTATTGATTAAGTTGTGCCCATCAGTGATGTTTTTTTTCCTCTGTGTCTTTTTGCCCTCAGGAGACTGCCATTTGACTGTGTGGTCGTCTTGGAGCTCCTGCCAGCTGACCTGCCTGGAGGGGCGGAGTTTTGAGACTACTGGTCGCCAAGCTCGCTCCAGAGCTGTGATCATTCAGGTCATGGAGAACCAGGGCAGCTGCCCACATCAAGTCTTTGAGACCCAGCCCTGTAAAGGTACTGAGGAAACCACTTATGTCGGAAGCTTCTTTTATAGTACATGATGAGGGTTGTCTTAACATAGACTGGTTTGAAATGCCCTAGTTAAAGAATTATAATCAATATTATTCTATCAATAATGGACCACCTGACTACTTGTATGTGAATTGAGTTCATTGTGACAAATTATCCCCAAACTCTGCAGTTCCCCTCAGCTCTACGCAGGTTTATAGTGTCTTTTAACTCAGTGTTTTGGTGTTCTTGCAGCTGTTCTCAGTGAAAAGACTCTGATAAACCCATTATTTGCTACCTGCTCAGCACCAAACAGCAGACACACAAAGCTAATGACTGGCTGCTGAACTTAGTGGAGCATTTATCAGCTAAAGAGCCAAATATTTCCCTCGGGAGTTGGCGGAGTCCAAAAACAGTGAAAGGCAGAGTGAATTTTAGACAGAAACAAATGAATGCTGCTCTGTGCTTGCTTGATGTGTAAATAAGAAATGGCTTGCTATAATGTTCGTTCACTGACCCTCAGCAGACCTAAAAATCTGTTAATGAAAAAACATTATTTATTCATTTGAAGGACAAGTTAATACTATGAAAAGCATTGTTGCACCAGCCTCTTGTGGTTGAAAGCTTGAAGGTTTTACACTTGTTACCAAACTCAGCTGTGATGTGTATTGGACACACCCTGAGTACACTTCTACATCACTGTAGCCATTGGAGAGAACCCCAACCACTGGAGGTCAGCAACAACTAGGTTTTAACTGCCGTCAAGTTCACCTTTACTCTCTCTATAAATGGACAAACAATTCGGGGACAAGACTTGGTTGTGATGCAGGGGCTGACCCACAACCCAGAGGTCGGGCTGTTTGGGTAAGCATGTTAGAATGTATCGCAGGTTGCAGGGAGGCAGGTCATTAAGTGACAAAGCCGCGTTCTGAGTAAGTTATAAGTCCACCTCCCACCTTCTCTCTCTGTCTCTCTCAAACACACACAGCCAGCAGCTTTATCATCGGCACTGCTGTGCTCAGGGTTTTGCTTATCCGGTTTTTGACCAGAAAAATATGTTGAACTCTGACATATTTAAATCTCTCGAGTCACAATGGGCCACACAAACAATGTGTAGGCACAAATCTGTGCTGAAAACGTGTGTATGAATGTTTTAAGCACAAATCTGGGATTAATTTATATTTTCTTACTTACATTTTTTCAGATGAGCAAATTTAGAATTCCCTCAGACCATCACATCACAAATGATGTAAACACATAATGTTCACCTTTACCTTTTCACTAAATGCATAATAATTCATAATTAATCCACCCATTTTCGTAACCGCTTATCCTCTTGAGGGTAAGCGGGGGCCTGGAGCCTATCCTAGCAGTTGCAAGACTACCGCAGGGCTGACACATAGAGACAGACAACCATTCACACTCACATTCACACCTACAGGCAATTAAGAGTCACCAATGAACCTGCATGTCATTGGACTGTGGGAGGAAGCCGCAGTACTCTGAGAAAACCCACGCTGACACAGGGAGAACATGCAAACTGCGCACAGAAGGGATCCCTCCTGGGATTGAACCAGGAACGCTCTTGCTGTGAGGCGACAGTGCTAACCACTACACCACTGTGCCACCCATAATTCATAATTAATGTCATAATTAGTATATTCTACCATAAAAACCGAGCGTCCCAGTTCCAGCTCCCACTACATTATATGTGAATATCCATATTGACATGTAACAGTTTTGATTTTTATTGTTTTTATTGAATATGCCTGCAGGCTAATGATGGCTTCTCCCACCAATTTATAGTGCCATGATATTATTATTACTATTAATAGTAGTAGTAATAGTAGTAGTATAATAAGATACTAACATGTTTGAACATGTTTGCAGAGTGTGACAAACAGCGTATCAGCTGTTTCCCACTGGGGAGACATTCACAGACGCTCACCAACAATCTGACACTGGGGTGTTAGGCCCTTAATATGTGCATAGAAACAACTTCACAGTTTTCTCCATGATATACCTCAAGGCAAACGTATCTCCTTATGTAGAGAAATAGAGGTGTGGCAGCATGCTGATTGGAAATAGCTGGCAGGACCCTGTCAGTTTAGAATGTTTCTGATTTACTGACAATGAGAACAAAATCAGCCGGTTCGCAGGTGTTGTGAATCTGACGGTAATTTTGCGTGCTCGCTTATTTTATGTGTAGAGTAAGAACATTTCTACACACATATTATTGAATGAGGCCCAATATGCTGTAATAAATACTTTGTACAGTTAAAATACGGTAACACTTTACTTGAAGGTATCTACGTAGGCTATGACATGACACTGTCATGAACCTGTCATGAACATTATGTACATGTCATAAACATTTATGACTGCTGTCATTAAGTGTCATTCGGTTTTTGTAATGACAAGTTGACATTGTTTGGGTTGTCTTTGTCATGACAAGTTGACATTAAATTTGTTTGGGATGTCCTCATAATGACAAGTTGACATTAACCAGGATGACATTAGCAGAAGATGTCTTTGTCATAACAGAAATAGTCATTATGTCAACTTGTCATAAACACAAAAAGAGGTGCATTTCTTGTTAATGTCAAGTTGTTATGACAAGGACATCTTCTGGTAATGTCATCCTGGTTAATGTCAAGTTGTCATAATCAAGACAACCCAAACAATGTCAACTTGTCATTACAAAAACCGAATGACACTTAATGAAAGCAGTCATAAACGTTTATGACATGTACATAATGTTTATGACAAGTTCATGACCATGTCATGTCATAGTTATGGCAATGTCATGTCACTCTTATGTAGATACCTTCAAGTAAAGTGTTACCTAAAATACTTACCCTCTTAGAATATGTAGGCCTAACACTGTGTCCTAACAGAAAGCAAGCATCTCTGTCCACACTGAATCCCGTACTAGCAAATAGTTTGCTATTAGCAATGGTCATTATCAGAAACTTTAAGCTCCAGTTTTAGTTTGCGGAACAGATATAGGTGATTGATTATTGCGTATGTGTGCGGGTCGTCGGGTTGGAATGGCTCCTCAGTGGATCAGGTTTGTGGGGGTTTAAAAAAACACCTCATCCTACACATCACTAAGCCTGGGATATTTAAGAATGAAAGCCTCTAATCCTCCAGATGCATCAATGATGTGGAAATCATCTTAAACATTCAATACACATCAGATGTACTCATGAGGGCCACAGAAAGATTTTTTTTCCCTCTCCTTTGCCCTTGAAACTACACTCGAACGTGTACTGGGGCAGTTTTACCTTGGAAATTCATGAGAGTATTTGCACCGTGACAATACACTCGTCAGCCCACACACTGCCACAGCTCATAACAGATATTTGAATTGGAGGCTGCTTTTGGATTTCACTAACTATAAAACTGTCCGTGTGTCGGTAAAATGCCAAAACGTGGTACAACAAGTGCTTACTAACTGGTTTTAAAGTCATCACTGAAGCTGCGTCACAGGTTTGCACTCAAAAATTACAAATTTGATTAAAAGGCTATTATTTAAGTGTGAGTATTTGGACATAGAAGAGTCAGAGCTGCTACAATACTTATCCAGTTTTGATAAACTGGATGGAGGCATCTCTTTGATTTGACCCATTGACTTTTTACATGTACTGAGTTTATTTTTGTACACTATCATAAGCTTCTTAACTTATGTTCCATTGTTTGATTAAATGGTCTTGTACTTTTTTGATTGTTGTACCTACAAACTTTTATATATCTTATTAGCCACCAAGTGTTTAGTGTGTTTAGAGCCAGTTCTTCTTTCCTCTAATTATTAGTTGCTTTTAAAAGGTGCATGTATAATGTAATTGTCAGGTACTTAGCTTTCATTCTAATACTGCACTCATGTGAAGCTAAATGTGTAGCTTAAATCTAGAACATGTATTTAAGGCCCTTTCCTGCAGTGTTTCTTCTATTTGTAATCTTGCCATTCAGTCTCCCCAGTAGCTCCCCCCAGGAAAATAAGAGCTTTCCTTTTATGATATAAGAGGCTTTTATATATTTCCAACCAATTTACATCATATTATTTCCTCCAAAGAGGCCTTTGTCTTGTAGCAGCCTGCTTCAGAGGAAATGGTGCCCCTTTCTTTTAATGTGTCCTACCTTATAATATGGAGTAGTGGGGCAGAAAAGGAAGTGGTGGTTAATGTCCATGGGAGCCCAACGACGGGGCTTGATGCCCAACACAAACCGCTAATGAGCATCATTTCTGCCTCTCTGCCATTGCTACAGGGGGGAAATGCCACAGTTACCAGTGGAGGACAGGAGGATGGAGCAACAATGAGAGAGCAGTGTGGTGTCAGCGCTCAGATGGTGTCAATGTCACAGGTGATTAGTTGCCGTGTCTTCCGGCTACCCTAGGGGCGTCGTGCAAGAGCACTCGTAGGAACACACACAGACACGCACTGCTATAGAAATACGAATATCTATGTATATCTGGCTTAATGCACACTGCAGCCGAAAGTGTCCCAGTTCTGTTTTTGTTCCCCCGCACTGAACTGAATCAGTGTGAACAGCGAAAAAGCTGCACAGGGTCTCATTTTTCAATCCAGTCTGGATCACATGGATATGTGCTACAATATCAGATTGTTTGATCACTCAAAAAGGAATTTGTAAGCGTTGCCATGACAGTAAGTGAATCTTCTCTCATTCATCTGAGAAAGCTGTCACACCGGTAATTTTGGCAGAGGTGGTTGTAGCAGGTGGTTTAGGAATACATTTAGATTTCCTTGTCGGTTCAGGAGATAATTGAAACGTTTGGAAATAAGCAAGAAGGGTGGACACAAAAACGGATGTGATATCTTTTGCATAATTGTTGTTTACAGTATCATTATATTTTATATGGGTTATACCCTACAAATCAGTTACTTTACCCCCTGCAGAAAATCGGATGGTATCACTTCAAAATTGTGCATGACAGCCTGCAGTGTGAACTCTCTGTCTCACACACTCATACACACATGGTGCAACACACACTCACAAAGAATAATTTTAGTATAGTGTTCTAGTTGAATTTAACACCTTATTTGATCTGCCCATACTCAGTGGAGCCTCCATTGATTCCTCCTCTCCCTCTTAACATAAGTAATCAATAAGGCAGACTCTGAGCTGGAAGGCTTACAATCCATATAAATATAATCATGCATTTGTATTTGTGGGAAGAAAAGCAGGCGTAAAGAAACAGAACAAAGGTAATAGCGCTGTGGGAGCGAAAGCTTTAGGCAAGCTTGATGTGCTGTAAATAGTGGGTGAATGTGATCTTATCGCTGTAAGGAAGTGTTTCTGGCAAATATGAGCCCAGAAGGAATAACCTCCCTCTGCAGAGAAGGCAAGAGCCCAAGGCATTATTCTTTGATATTTTGACATGCAATTTTCCATGTTGGAATTAAAATGTTCACAGATTGATCAGGGACCCTGATAGGCAACTGAGCCCATTAATCAGATGTGACAGTACATTAATTTAGTGATCAATGGCTAGAGGAACAGAAATAAGAACCTGTTGTCTTCCTTCAGGGGGGTGTTTCCCGCAGAAAAGGCCAACCACGGTCAGACACTGCCATCCTCCGTGCACCAAACCCTTCTCACACTGCACGCCGGTAAGATCATTACACTTTGATCAGGCAGCTGTGATCTCTTTAATTCTCACTGTGCTTTTGGCTGTTTCCTGCCGCTGCCACATTCTAGGTGAGGAGTGAAATGGATTTTGACAGATGACATTTCTAATTGTCAAGAACAGGCATTTAAAGGATAATCACATTAATACCAATGAATGTGGGCTCAGTGTCATTTAGGGAGTACACCTAGATGGTGGGGGGACTGCACACAAGCAGCCTTGGAAATGACAAAGAATAGTCTAAGCTTGAAGTTTGACTGCCCCTTAGAGTACCATCCATGTAACTGCACTTAAAAATGCAAAACAGCGTGGCACTGATGCATGAAAGGAGCATTTGACATGTTTTTTTTTATTATTATTTCTTATTTAGATGCTTTATGAAGATGAAATGCCATAAAACGTTATCATTATTGCAATTGGTTCCAGTGTGGGGTCTTTTTTGTTTGTTTGTTTTTTGGCCTGGCTCATTTTCATCAGTCTGGGATGAATCTGGGACGTGTCTGTATGTAATCTACCCCCTGCGGAGCACAGTGTAATGTCAGGGTTAGGATAAATCAACCTGCTTTAATAGTAGGGAGTATTTTGAAAGAGTAGAGTAAAGCAGAGTAGTCCCAGTACATGGCAGGCAGTTTTATTGGCAGTGTTTTGCAGCAATAGGAAAGTAATGATTGCAGTTTTGTGCTGGCTGCAAATGATGTTCTTCCCCCTATTTAGAGCGGAGTGTGTGGGTGTGAGAAGGGTTACACTGAAGTGATGACCACGCACGGCTTCTTGGACTACTGCAATAGAACCCCGGGGGTGGACAACAACAAGAAAGCTGATGTGAAAACCAACTCTGGAAGATTAAAACCCGGGCCGTCTCAGGCCCAAGACCTCTTCAGCGAGTGGACCTTACGACCTGTTGGCCCAGGTACTGAAATGGAAATCCTCTTACAGCTCGACCAGTGTGCCTGAGATCATTCCTGCCTTTGAACCTGCCTTTGTAGCTCTAGGATCACTGGGCTGGGGGTGGAATCCATTCTAGGTCAAAGTCTTTACTTGGGCTCATCATTATATGCTGTAAAAAAAAAAAAGCTCAGCGGACCACAAAAATGTCAAGGCATTCTAGTCGCTCCACTGCAGTATGTTTGAAGAGTAGCAATAAACCTGCTTCTTTATTCTGAAATGTGAGCAAAAAAAAATAAATTCTGAAGATCTCCAGACAAAAGATTTAGCCGTAAATATATTTAAAACTTTGTATTAAAACCGCTGCTTTTTGATTGCACAGATGGAAGAGTAAAGCTGTGGGTTTACGCCGTGACTGCCGTTGGATTCATCTTAATACTCTTCATTATTGCATTATCATTCCTGGTCTGGTATGTACTATATTGCTTTCTTAAGAGATTCCTCACTGTGCACAATTTCAAGAACAAAAGCGCCATTGTAGGCCACACACAACACACTAAACACTGAGAAACAAAGCAAATTCCTAACCATCTGCTTTCCTTGAAAAACACCCTGTCAAGTATGAGTTATATTCCTTGCAGTATTTTGTCTGATGCGTGCAGCTGCTATCAGATAATGGGATTCTTTGTAAGAGACTGAAATCAAGTTGGGCTGCCCTGTGCTGCTAAGTCAGATACACTGTCAGCTTTTCTTTCTTGTCTATTTATTTCAGTAAGCCATCCAAAACCACTAAGACGTCTCCTCCACCGCAGAAGCCCTTGACCCTGGCCTACGATGGCGACATGGATATGTAACCAGGCTGCTATACCTCATAAGGACGCGCTCGGCCTCGGACAGACTCCTGACTGCATTCAGATTGTTGTTTATTGTCGACTGGGGGTGACTATTTGCTGTAGTGGCAATTGTATTGTAAAAATGCAGCAGACCGACAGCGACGATCACACGTGATTTGCTGCTGAAGGGCAGTGTAGCCCAGAACTTTCCTCCCCGCAGAAGAGGAGGGACCAAAGCCGAACATGGTGAAAATGAGACAGAAGGTCTCTTGGGAAAAATGGACTTCTAGTTTCTTTTTTTAACTGCTTGCAATGTGAACGCACAGTTGAAGCACTGTTTTGCCAACAACATGTCACAAGGACTTCTAAAAGGCAAAGACAAAGTGGATCCACAGGTGTTGATTTTTTTTGTGTGTCAAGAATCAGAGGGACTACCTGATTATTTGTCTTGTGTTCGTGTCGTGAGGGAGACGAAACATCTCGAGTCAGCAGTCACTCATGACATTCAAAGACGGAACAACAGAACATTTGGCATTTGACTTTGTCTCATCAGTGCTGGATCTTTGTAAAAGAAAATGTCACACGCCTTTTGGGTAAACAAACAGCCTTTTTTTGAATTTTCTGAGAATAAACAAGATGCTCTATGCACTACGTTAGTGCTTATTCACTTTTTTCTTTTCCTTTCAAATGACTTTTCTAGTGTTTTAATTGTAATGCAAGTTGTTGCTGTCAGATTGTGTTTCGTTGATGATGCCATATGTTGTGTATATGTGGAAACCAAAAGCAGGCTTGCCTTGAGTTTAACAATACAACGATGCAGTAATTCCTCCTCCCTGATCCTCATGAGCGTCACAACCACTGAGGACTAAATTAAGAAACAACCTCAAGATCGTTGAATCTTGTCCCTGAAACATGGCAGACTGCTTCAACGACAAACGCAGTCAAGAATTAGCAGAAAAACACACACAGACCTTTAATGCAAATTATCAAATACCAGCATGATAAAGCTCATACCTCATACACACTCTTTCATCAAATGCAAAACAAAAAAGCACTGATCAGCAAAACCGATAACAGGAAAAGAGAATTATCCACAAGATCACACACAGTGTATTTTTAGAGCAAGTATACTTCTTTCAAAGGGGTGTCTTGCTTCATTTTCTTTTTACACCATGTCTTTTATACCATAACGGCCAAATACAAAGTCAGCTGACTCACAGCAAGGTGAGAGACTAGTTTTGACAGGATTGCTTTCTTCTCTTCCTTTTTTGTTTGTTTGTTTATTCCTTTTGCACCACAAAGACAGGGCTCCAAACATGAAAGACAGCAAATACCAAATATCTGTGAGCACATATTAATGAAGTGGGTTATCTCTTATTTCTGTTTCTCTAGCTGGAGTACATAAATAATTACTTTTCTTTTATTCAGCCCTGGAATTGTTTCGGATGTCCACTTGGAGTACAAAGCATCCACAATTTCTAGTAAAGCATCTTAATAGGCCCTAAATGCTTCGATTTATTATCATTTAGACATGAATCCTTCAGTGCATTATTCATGCAACCCAGTGGAGAATTAATTTCCTGATACTTGGTGGTTTTGGCACTGACCAGAACTGACGCGGTTTCTCTTTCTGCCTCCACAAACTGAAGATTTGGTCTTGTGTTATCTGACCGCCTTCTGAATGTATTTTAGCAGTAACTCTATAATCTTAACGGCTGTGCAAACATGGTTGATACATGTTGTAACAATTGTATTTCAACAGCTGTGTGTATGTAGGCATGCTTGATCCATTTTGGCAGAGAGTGTGCCGAGTGGCCTTGCAAAGATTCTGTTTTACAAGTTGCCAACCATTTCAGAGTAGTTTCTTTCGGGCGGTGTTTCTAATATCTGGCTGACAAAGGGACATATGGTAAATGTTAAGTCAACGTGAACTCCAATTGTGAGATTTTGATGATTTCTTGCTAACAGGATCAACTAATTAACAAGTTATCTGGGCATATTTCCATCATAAAACAACAAACAGCCAACACTTCTGACCTGATTCTATTGGGTTATATCCAAGAAAATCTCAAAGTGTGTTCACTCATTGTTTACAGTACCATGCTATTTGTGTTACTATTGTGTGTACATGGAGAGCTGGACAAAAATGCAAATAAATTGTGGAACCATGTGCAAATAAAACGCTGCATTCTTTCCTTTTTGTTGCGCATTTCAGAGTTCAAACTTGGTGAAATCTTTGCGAGAGAAATGCTCTAGTCCTGCTGTGATCTTCATCGGCTCCTTGACTCTCAAATCCTGATAAAATGTAATTACTGATACAGGCTCCAAGGCAGAGCCCAGAATATATAAGCAGCTGATAAGATTCATCTTGCCCTCCAGTCAGATTCCCACTCTGATAGTCCCAGGATGCTCACAGGTTGTGAGGCAAGCAGTGTTTAAATCTTTTGTCTCATCGAATTCATTTATTTAAGACTGTCACTTTTGTTTAAGGGAGGGTTGAAATCAAATGCTTGTGTCACGGCCATCTGATCGGTGGCAAAGACGTGGGCTGATCTTGTCATGTCCAATTTATGTCATTTTGGTAGCTCTCAGGACATATTTGCAGGTTTCGGTGAAGACAGTTTGACAATGGCGTGTCTAGCTTTAATCAGGATTCATTTATTACGGCAGGCTGGATCATTCTAATAAAACACAGTGTGCTGTAGTTTGTTGCAGAGACAGAGCTTGATGAATATTTAGTGGGAACAATGAATAACCTTTTAAAATAATGAATGTTTATTATCATTTATTACAGAGTTATTATATGTGTGTCTTCCCCTCCACAGAATGATGAAATTCTTAAACTTTTCATCACTTTGCTGGTGATATTTTAGTTTCCCAAACTTATTATTTCACTGTATTTTCCTGAAAGAAACAATAAACTAAATACTATACATTTTTTGGACTGTATTTACAGAATAAAGCCTTTATTAAACATCAGTTTTTGATGGTAGAAAACATGCAACCATGCAACAGAAGCCACAAGCTGGACTTGAACCAGGGATCAAAGTTGCATGTTGCTTGTACACCACCGACCTCTGGACCAACACGACCCTCCTTATCTTTATAATAAAGTGTTAAGACCAAAGCGGTGTAAATGCCTGAGACTACCCAGCAGTCAGTCTTAATCACTAGACCTGAGTCTGATGGATGAATGATGACATGTCTGCTATCGAATAGCGAGTGCAACTGTCACTGACATTAGTAAGTTACAGACGATAGAAGATGCTGAGGTTTCTGAGAGATTTAGAGTTTCAGGCTGGGGAATGAGGGAGTCTTTAAAACTCCAGTGCTGCCTGTTTGAGTTGTTTCCTCTCTACTTAACCTGCGATAAAGAGATTACTTTGGGTGTTTTTTTAGCAATGCTAGTGGACTATACGGCAATGTTGGTCTGTCAGTTGATTGGCCACTTTGACTGAACCAGAGACCATCTCGCTAAATGTGGGTCAGGGGTGTAAGGTGTGTGTGTGTGTGTGTGTGTGTGTGTGGGGGGGAGGACAGATGTACGGTTGCTTGACTGCATCACACTGCTGTGGTGACAAACCTATCAACAGACAAACAAACAAACATATTAACCCCTAGCACGGTACTAAAAAACCCTTCTGTGGTAGTTCCTATTATTATAGAGTCACCAGGACCACAATATTCCAGGATGACACACACACACATACACACACACACACATACAGACTCAAAAGGTGAAAACCATACCACCTACTTGATGGACTGACATTAAATTGTGTTCATACATTCATGGTTCCCAGAGGACGAACCCACCTGATTTGTGGTTTTGTGTGAAATGTCTCTGCAACTATTATCAACTTTCATTGGTAAAATTCATTCATGTTGGATTAACTATAATTACTTTGTTGATCCCTTAACTTGTCATCTGGCACAATCATCAGGCCAAAAGCTTTAGTTCTGACCAAAAACTTAAAAACCTTATGACTTTACCATCAGCCTCAGTTGCACTTTGTGTTAAGTGCTAATTAGCAAATGCATGCTAACACGCTAAACTAAGGGCCCTATCTTATCCCTGGCACAAAGTGACTCACAGCTCGGCGCAACTGTCATTGCTAGTTTCAGACTAATGCAGATGCCATTTTTACAGCCAACGCCCATGTTGTGTAAGTAGCAAATGTACTTCCGTCAATCTGAGCATCCATGGGCCATGTAGACCTTAAAAATGAGATGTGGTCAGGCATGTTGTTGTCACATGGCTATTTTGAGGCAGCAGAAAGCGATTGACTCACTGACCAATAAAAACCTGGAACAAAGTCAGAATGGTGCAGCACTTTCCTGCTATTTAAAAGGCACATTGTTCAGATAGTAAGATGCGCCTGTATAGGCGAGTTCACAACATGCATACACTCGGCTTGTTACACACACAAGGGGGTGTGTGGATGGGTTGCAGATGGATGAAATAATACATAATTACTGAGGAATAAAGTAATTATATTCTCTCCAATGTGAACGCAGCATAGAGCAAAGTAGAGCTGCTGACCGGTGCTGCCCCGCAGCAGACTCCCCATCAAGAGAGTACTCTGCACAAACAGCGTAACTTCATTGATTATTTCAGAAACTTAAAGTTTAATACTGTTTCCGCTCTCAAGTTTGGAATTACAGTTTTTAGTTTTGCTGCTTATATGACACACGGTGACTGAGGTCCCACGTGCAAGCGCTCCAGGCATTAAAGGAAATGCGAGACGACACTCTGAGTGGTTGAATTCATGTTATGCCTAAAACACATCTATGATTAATTAGGGAACTAAATACAACCCCTTTGCTGCTTGCGCCTTACTTTCCGCTCAAAGTATGTGCTGCTTACCTCTTAAAAACTAAGCTGAACATGCCCTAAATGCACTTGCAGCATGCTATATCCTTTAAATAGGGCCCTCTGATGGTTAACACATCAGTATAACCTGCTAAACATCAGCATGTTAGCATTGGCGCTATCATTTACACCAAATTGGCTCTGTAAAGCCTCACAGCACTGCAAATGTGACTTTAAACTCTCATTAAATATGACCTTTGTGTAGCTACAGTCTTATATAATGTGTGTGTGTATGACAGAGACAGGGAGACAGACAGTTGTTTACTTTGATATCTTAATGAGTATCTGGTACTGAATTAGACTGAGTTGGTCTGACTGGGTTTCTGCTTCATCAGTTGCAAGAGGGAGTTCAATCCAAAGATGTGAGGCTTGGTAAAAAAAAAAAAAAAAAAGACTTTTCCGCCCACTGACTTTTTGTCTTCTTGGTTTTAGGTATAATTATCCTTTTTGTACAAAGACCAGCACCTTGCAACCTGTGAGCGTGGAGGTGGCACATGGAGAACAATGAGGTCAGATAGATAAAATGGTGCAAGCTTGTGTAATTAATATAAAGGACTTTGAAGTTCAGCCTGGTTTGAACTCTGAGCCAATGATGGTAGGACAGTTTGATGCAATATGGTCAAGTTTCTAAGCTTTAGATCGTGTTCTGCCAGCAGTATTTTATATAAGCTGAAGGTTTAATGTTTGCAAGAGGTCAGAAAATAGAATGTTGCAGTCAAAAATATTTTTCTTCCAGGTGGACAAGTTATGATGTATTGATTTCTCTGCCAGTTTTAGAGGCAAAATACATCAAGTAAACACAAGAACAATTAATATACAGATTCACTTGTTCAGTGAAAAGCTGTTGTAATTGTCATAATGGTGATCCTTTAATTAGTAGATGGCACAAAAATGGTCTTTAATACAGTATGACTTGAAAAGTGGTCGGGACATAAGGACTTAAATGACATGGGTTGGGTCCTTTCCCAGAACATGTTGAGCATCAAACACTGCAGTCAGGCACATTTCTATGCACACATTTATGGTGGAAATGTCTTGGTTTGTAGGCATTCTGTATTGCTTTCAAATATTACAGTTTTTCTTGGTTGCTACAAAATGCTTAATGAAAGTCTTCTCTTGCAAATGTGTTGACATGTTGTCATTAGTTTTACATATCTTTCACACCCTTTTTGGAAAGAATTAATACAGATCTCACAGAGAGACCTGGAACTATCTTGTATTTAATGTGTTAAACAAAAGGAAAATGTTTATTCACAGCTAAAAGAAATTACTTGCTTAATTATAAAGCCCTAATTTAGCTGTGTGAAATTCCTTTGCACAACTCTTCAATCCACAATCAGTCTTTATTCATCTTTTAAAGATACCATCTCTGTGTTGCTGTGTTGCAAGCCTAGATCAGAACATTTTTAACATATTCTGTTTCTAAAAAGTCATGTGGGCAAAATCAGTTATTTCAAAAAGTGGCGGGGACATGTCCTCAGTGTTCCCATTGTAAACGGATAGGATTCTAATGGCCCAAGTCTCCAAATAATGCAGAAATCATGTTGCAAAGTCCTGAAACAATGTGAGTGTGAGTGCTGGAGTCATCAGCTGAGACCAGATGACTGCAGTGAATCTCCTGAGGAACAGCTCATGTCCATAAGAAATATATCAAGTGTGTCTAAAAATGGGAAATTGTTATAGTCTTTTATCTAAACACCACCATTATGAACCACTAAGTCATATCTGACTAAAATCTCCCTCTCAGGATTCACTCCCTGGATTAAAATCTTATCACGTGGGGTCTGTGGCCTAATTACAATCTAATTTGAGTTCTTGGCCTAATTCCTGCCTGACATTATGACGACTAAAATGTGGGAGACATGGACAGGCAAAGAAATGAAAGCATTTAGTCTTGTTTTTATCCCAAAGTGACCATCTTCAGAAAAAAAAATTGGGGAGTGTCGCAATGAGTCAAGACTCTAGGTGTAGGTAATAAGTCTGGGGGTCTCTCCTCACAAGAAAAAATCAAAATGAAAGCTCATTACCTATTATTTTATTTCACATACGCAAGCACAGCTGTACAGTATACGATACAAATATGCATTAAATTAAAGCTACTACTGTCTACATACATTTAATATGCAGTGTAACATAAGTGACACTTTAGGGCCTGTGTCCACACTGCATTTTTCTTCAGCAGAAAAGCGATGGCAGGGAGCTGGGTAGCTCTTAGGCACTCCAATCCCTTTTTGAAAAAACCTGCCCTGCATGGGTATGTTTCTATGACAACAATATCTTGGCATTAACATTAGCTGGGTAGCTAACATAACACTACATCAACAGAGGCTGACTACACAGTCAACAACAAGCCTACAGAGTGAACTATGATAAAAGCACGACACTCACCAACAATATCGACTGTCAACCAGCCGATCTGCTGCCAAAAAAATAGCTTTTCTGTTTTTGCTGTAACAGTGGACATTAGCCAAGCTCATTGGTTCTCAAATGGTGTGCTGTGATGCTGGGATGATGGGATTATGTGATAACTGCACATTATTATTGTAATATTCAACTGGGCCTACACAAAAAGTTATGAATGAATTTTAAATTGACTGTATCAGTATGTTGTATGCAGACATTTCTTAATAAAGAGGTAAACTCTGGCTAAAAATGTAATTTAATTAAATTTAAAAAACCTTCACAGGGAACCTACTTGTTGCCGTTTGCACGTGGAAATTATTGGTGTGTGACACATCGAAAGCCCTGATTGGCAGCCAGTGTGAGGGATGATAACATTTAAAAGGAGAGAGCCGTGAGTGGGACAATGGATTGCTTTTTTGTACGGAGCAAATTACAACAAAGCACGAGCAAAGACAACCTATCACAGAAAGAAAAGAGAAAAGAACTAACAGTAGACAGTATCACAAAGCTACCTGTCTTTTTTTTCTTATTTTCATTGTCTTATATCATGATAAGAGTGATAACACACGTTATAGAAGCTATTATGTGCAGATATAAGTACAGGTGTGCCTTGAGATTTTGCTGTGCCCTTTGATGTACCTTAGGAACAAAAAGTTTAAAAACCACTGGCCTCGCTCATGAAATGACAGTGATGTCACTGGAGCCTTTCTGAAAAGTTGAGAGATTTTCAGGAACTTATTCACATTTTGTGTGGGCTATGTGACAAATATAACGTAATAAAGACATTAACGTTGCTTGTTAACTGCAGCACACCATGACCATTATTAAC
Source organism: Epinephelus moara (assembly GCF_006386435.1). NCBI lineage: Eukaryota > Metazoa > Chordata > Actinopteri > Perciformes > Serranidae > Epinephelus > Epinephelus moara. The sequence goes on from NC_065512.1 coordinate 28,311,813, forward strand.
AATAATGGCAATTTCTTGACTACATTTGATAATGATTATTTCAGATAATTGTGCAGGGTTGCCTGGCATAGAATAGTAGTTTTGCTTTTGTTTTTTGGGGGCATTTTAAGCATAATTGAATAGAACGCCTTGAGTCATGAAACCCTAAAATAAGTTAGCATTTTAGCACTCCTGGTCCCCTCGTCTCAAAGTCAGTGGGTTTTTTTGGATAGGTTTTTGTTTAGAAGCCTCCAATATGGTCTGTGGGTAACAAAAGCTCAAGAGACTTTCACATTTTGTTCTATGACATAAAATACATCAGTAAATACCCCACTCGTAAATTTTGAAGCTGCTAACAAGTGGCTAAATGAGACTACAGAACCTAATTACGCTGAACACAGTTTTACAACCTCGTTGTGGTGGCCACATTAAATCATGAGACCCTGGTGTAGTTTGTGTATAGCCTAATGTTAGCTTTTTAACTTATGATGATTGTATTAGGCTTCAAAATTCATGAAAGTTGTGAAGATTATTTTGCTGAACAAAACATGTAAACATCATAACTGTTTGTTTGCCACCAGTGGCATAAGATAGTTACGATGGGCCCCAGTGCACGCTATAATGACAGGTCCTAGTGCGCCCTAGATACTAGTTATGAAGCACACAGACACAGACACACACACACACACACACAGTTTAAGGTAGACATATTTTACCAACAGTTTGTCTTACTGCCGCTTTTATGTTATATCCACTTGCACATGTGCCCAGCTTGTCAGTCTTGAGAGATTTTGCAGCTGAACTAGCTACTGTAATGTAAGTCTCATATTCTCGTTACACAATTAAACAGAGACTTGATATTGGACGACATCAACACACATATTACCCAGCAATCATCATTAAATATATGTACATGACAACGACTATAAAATAAAATAGTAAATTATTAGTCTAACTAAATAGTTTTTTAATACTTAAACTGTAGGTTTTTATACTTTATGAAGAATAAGTATATCGTTACAGATTGATACTATATTACAAAAACAGAAAAACGTTTTTGAGGGCATATTTAGAAAACTGCACCATTTTTTCATTTAATGTGAGTTCGTCTTTGACCACGGGCATATTTTCAGGTGGCAGTTGTGCCCCTCCAAACCATGGGCCCTTGTGCAACTGCACTGCCATACTGCCTGCACTGTCCATATTTATGCCCCTCTTTGCTACATCACTTATTTTTTGCAATAAGCCAAAATCCAATGGAAAAAATCCAGGGCGACACTAACCTGCTGTGTTGGCCTCAAGGAAACTCTGAAGCTAAACTATTGTTTTCATAAAAAGTAAATGAAAAATGAAATGAATGGCAACACTGTGCATTCAAATACATTTTTATTATATTTTTTTTATACTTAATGGTATTTACTTCAGGAGCAGCTGTCCCCTGTTTAAGCTTTTATGCTGTTCCCTAGCCTATGATATGCACAGCTATAATCCAAATGTAAACCAAAGGCTCTCTCATTCAGCAGAACTTTTATCTGCAAGCTGCTTTTACTCACAACTGATTGTCACTGTTATTTACACACAGACATTAGAACAGTCACTTAATCTCCCTCATTACTGCTTTCTAATACAATTCAGCGTTTGTTCTGGCTTCTTTAGCAATATGCTTTTAAGTCAAACGTTTCATTTGTGAATATGCCCAAATACTCATAGGCCTTTAAGGCGTTGGGCTTGGCTTGTGTATGAAGTGTTTTGTCATTGGATTGATTTTTCTTGACGGGTTCTTCGGCCCTCCTTTAAGGGAAGCTGTAACTGTAGTGGGAGGGTTTTATTCCAGCCTGCTCTGCAGATCTGTCCGGACACACATACTCCTCCTGCACTACATGTAAGTGAACGCAAATATCGCGTTTTGTCTCGGTGTGTGCACCTTACACAACACATGCACACTGAATATGATGTAAAACTGGATCTGTGACATCTACTGAGCGGGCAGCTTGCATTGCGATCAGCTGTGTTGACAGCGAGGGACGCCACAGGCTTCTTATCTGTGTGTGTGTGTGTGTGTGTGTGTGTGTGTGTGTGTGTGTGAGGAGCTGTTTTGTGTTTCCGCTGTGCTTGGAAACATTTCTGCAAACACACGGTCAGCTGTGTCATAATAATAGGAAAGATACGTCGTGCAGCTGCTGGAGACATGCTCAGTGTCAGCGATCCTACAGCCAAGAGTGACGCGCTGTAGTACAGCTCGGTTCATACTGGGTGGAGCCCATCAGTCTCCAGCAACAGGTTCAAACACACTGAAGACAGCACTGACAGGAGGATAGGATAGAGGGTAAATACGCATTAAAATAATACACATCTGTGTAAATTAAGTGAGTGTAGTATAATGTAGTGACAATAAGAGAACAAAAGATCTAAAAATTGCAACCTATGATAAATTACAGCAATGATAATTCGATTAGCTGTGTCAACGACTAAATTAATCGCCAACTAATTCGATAATAAATTAGTCTGAGTAATTTTAAAGAAATAATATGTAAAAATTCTTAGATATCAGCTTCCTAAGTGTCAATATTATCTAGTTTCTTTATTCCTCTATGACAGTAAACTGAATAGCTTGGTTTATAGAGACAAAAAAGAAATTTGAGGAGGTCATCTTGGGATGTGGGGAAACACTGATATAGTATGATGAAGAACACTGTAATGTACAGAGCTATGGTTACATGGAACTCTCTGCTTGAGCATATGTTCAGGAAAACCGTAAAGATCGCTTTAGAATATCACTAAAACTATATCTCCTCATCTAATGATAATTAGGGAGCAACTACATAAGTTTAAAAGAGCATACAATCTAGAAGATCTTATCATATACTACAAGAGTGTTAATAGTTAAATTATATGTCTTATGTAATATTGGTGTGGATGATGAGAATGATGTTAGCACTGTGAAACCTTTTTGACATTTCTGAAGCGCATTAGCCCATTTTGGTTTTGGTTTTCATTTATAATGCCTTGTGCAATAACCTAAATATGAGTCATTTGTACTTTATACCTCCGTAGAAGTATTTTGTTTTTGATTTTTCTATGATTAGAGCAAGGTCCTCTCTGTTGTTGTATTGTGTTTTGCTTGTTGTCATTGTGGTTGGTGTTGTTTTAGTGAGTATGTGCTGTCGTGTATATAGTATTGTGTTTGGTGTGGACCCTAGGAAGAATAGCTGCTGTTTCGGCTGCAGCTAATGGGGTTCCTAATAATTGAAATGAAATGAATAAATCAATTGACAGATTAATTGCCAATAAAAATAATGGCAGCCCTATTATACATTGACTCGAATACTTATAATTATCTTCTTCTTTGTCATCTTAAGATGACAAATATGACATCAAAACTCTAACTCCCAATGCAGTCACAGTGCCGCCCATATTGTTTGGCTGACAGGTGATGTGTACAGTAGAGGTGTTCACCTGCAACAGCAATTGCGTGAAAGCTAAAACACACACACACACACACACACACACACACACACACAGTTCTGACCTCCTCAGCTGTTGATTGATTTTTTTAACGTATATATTTTTTGTCAGATAATTTGCCATGGAATCTTCACTGAAGAGTCTGGTTGATGATGATAGCAGGTACCAGAAAGCCTTCCATCTTTTTCTGGAGCGCTCCTCTGAGCATCAGTGTATGCGGGACTTCATCCACAATATGCTGCCAGATATACTGGCCAGGTAATCTCTCACACACACACACACACACACACACACACACACACACACACACACACATGAGTGAAGCCACATGACCACACCATCAACAATTTATTAGAACATCAGAGCACATTTGAATATGATATACTAATAGAGAATAATGAATAGCTTTTAAAGTGATATACTGCTCAGTGGTGTTGTCGTACACTGACCAGTGCAGCCAGCACAGAAAAAAAAATTCAGGGGCTGAAGGGAAATGAATGAAGTGTTCAGTAGAGCGACAAAGATATAACATCTGATCTAAGTTTAGTGACTTTAAATATTGGTATATTGCCATATGTGGTGGCCGATAAGTAAAGTAAAGACATTGCAGTTCAAAAATACTCCCCCCCCCCAAAAAAAGTTTGAGATAATTTAGAAACAATGTCACCTTCACATAGTTTGTCCACAAGAACACAGGAAGTTTCAATTTCATCTTTTTAAATGTCCAGCTCATTATGCTACGCTTTAAACACATTAAAGGGATCTTCATTTACACACTTCATATATAAAATGAAAAAAATAAGAGGCTTTCTGACTGTATCAACAAGTTGTTCCAAGTTAGAGTGAGTTCATATGAACTAAGATGAATTTTTATCTTTATAAAGAAACAAAAAAAGATTAGAACAAATGCAATACAGATATATAATGGTCAAAGGAGTTTATCTGTGAAATAGTTTTGAAAAGGAAATGGAAAAAATGTACTGTAGATAAAACAAATATGATTAACAAATATATAACTGACTTATCAACACTAGTGGGTGTATATGAATTTTTGTTTGGAACTTTTGGGTATATTTAATATACATATATTTTCTTCATTTTCATTGTGTAAATCTAAAACAAACAGTACAAAACAGTGTGGAAAAGGTAGGTTGAAAAAGCAAAGGCTTCAGCCTACACCTTTTCGGTCAGTAAAACTTGATTTGGTTTGTCACTGCTTCAACAGTAATGAGTTATTATTGTTATTTATTATTTTTTTCTTGTGTATGTTGTAGTTGTATAAGATGAAAAATGAGCAAAATAGACAGCACTAAACTAAATGTATAAAAATATATATATATATATTTTGTGAATATATATATATAAGTTGTGTTCTTGTGTTGTGATTGTTGCTGATTAATTAGATTACATTGACCCAAGAGAAGGTATTAACCATTAAACTGTCAAGGGAGGAATCAGATTTCAGAACAGTAGGTCAGAAGTGAGAAAGCTGATGGATGCAGATTGAAAAAAAAACGTTGATCATAAAATAACTCCTGTAATGTTATTAACATGACAGATAAAGAGAGACACACTTCACCTCTCATTATATCGAAACATACCTCTGTGAAACTTGTATGTGCTTTTTTTTTTAGAAAAGTGTTATCCCTGGGCTGAAAGTAACTTTGTGCTGGTGAGAATTTATTTGTCAAAAACACATTTTATCATTAAAAAGGCACAGACACCTCATTCAAATAAACTTGTCACATGTGTCTTTTAGAAATGTGATAAAAGAAAAGTGATTAAAATGCAGTGTGATGAGAGAGATGAGCTCTGTCGCACACCAAGAAGTAAAATAACCTGTGCTAATCATCATGCGCTCTGTCTTAATCATTACTGCAGGAAACAGCCAGCAGTGTCATCTGGTTATGATTAAACTAAAAACCCAAATAAGAATATGTACTGTAAGTATTATACATGGGTTTTATCATGCTGTGTGTTACTTTTATGCCCAGAAAAAAATCTGATAATTGACTTTGCAAATATGCATTAGATTACCCAGCCAAACAAGCTGTGCATATGTGTGTGAATGACAATGAGTGTTAATGGAAATTTCTCTACTCGCATTTTTTCTATGTTGATATAAGCTTGTAAGAGGCCGACGCCATGCTGCAGAGATCTAAACCCTGTGACTGTCTAAGAAGCACATCAGGGAGGAATCAGAAGAGATACAACTCACAAGTGAATTAATAAAAGTGTAATAGTGTTATTAAAAATCAGACGGTGAGTGACAGAACCTGCCATAGCAACAATCAAAGGCTTGGTATTGGAGATGCTTCAGACGCGGAACATCTCAGACGTGTCAGGCAGAATTGACAGCTACGAGCCACAAAATGTGACCCACATTCGGCAGGTTGGAGGATGTGAACTTCCAGATTTGACTGTTCTGAGAACTCAAAGTGTTTTTCTGCTCTCCCCTCAGCATTGGAGATGGAAAGCGCCATCTAAATGTCATTGGAGTTGGGAGTGGAGCTGGTAAGAACACACAGTGTAGGACACTTTCACTGTTGAACTTATCTTATGTTCTACGTGACACAGTAAATAGCTGAGCGACCTCGGCAGCAGACAGCAAAGGTGAGGAGGGGTTGTTGAACCAGGCTGCTGTAACTGTTCCCATTGCTCTGCTGTCATTTATGGCTGCACCAGTAAAAATCTTTACTCTTATTATCACTGCCAAGGGTTTGTGTGCATCTGTCCAGTTGTCAGATTAATCTTTAACCTTAGTCGCAGAGAAAGCGACCTCACTAGTCTTTGGTTTTACTGCACATTGTTTCCAGCGCTCATGATACAGCAAGGCTAATTTGTTCTTGAGCAAACTCACTGTGTGCCCATGAGGGCTATTATCCTTCACTTATGTCAAAGCCAATTCTTTTAATTTACCTGAGCTGTCATGTCAGTATCATAATGGAGCGATGGTACAGATTCTCTAATGGACTGTAAAATCCATTAGAATGACTACAAACTCCCCCACAAGGTATTATTCAATCTAATCAGAAAGATTCAGCACCTGTCCACATCGGCTTCTTTGCTTAGATTTACCCCCTGTATGCGGCAACTTGTCAGCTTTGATAAGAACTAGAACAAAATCACCCGCCTGTGGCTAAATGATATTGAAAGGAATAGCGTAGTGATAACTCTGCTTCTGAGCTTTCAGTCAAGGTTTTTCTGAGATTAATGCAACATTAAATGTATCTTTTCCTGCAAAACTGCCAAGTGCTGTTAGCTATGCCATGCTTAAATCTGCAGCACTGTTTGAATTGTGATGATATGCGGGTCGACTACATATACTGTCGTTCTTTATCTTTAAACAGTTTGAGTCCTGTGGGGAGAGTAGGCCAAAGTTTCATGTGCAAGAAATAGATGTTTTTGAAAACAAAAATTGCGTTGTGAATGTAGGTGAGATTGACCTTGAGATGCTCTCCGAGCTCCGTCTGAAGCACCCAGGGGTGACTGTGGATAACGAGGTGGTGGAACCAAGCAGCACACAGCTTCATAAATACAGAGGTAAAGTCTTTATAGGCACACAAGTATCTTACATATCACAAATGCATACTGTCTCTATTTTCACATGCGTCCAAAATATGTCTAAATATTTAATCTAACAGCAAATATGCTTACTTTTTATTATGCTTTTAATGCAGAGAATACATTTCGTGCATTAATAATACAGTTATTCATGTATTGCAGGAGTAGGGGGATGGTATTTGTAGTCCCATATTCAAGCTACTCAGCAAATACCCACCTTTGTGAAGTGTCTTTGAAGTCTGCTGCTCTATTCTTCTTGTTGTGCTAATAGGCTTTGGCAGTATATGATTTTCAGTCCTTCATACTTTCTTGAAGTTTCACCAGGGTATTTGCCATATGACGGTATTTGTGTTCAGCGCTACCTTTGTTTGTTCCAACAATCGCCAACTCTGCTTTGGTTGAAATAAACCCCTTAATTCACTGAGTTAGATGTGAAAAGATTAGGAATGCACGGACTGTACAGTAAAATGGGCTGATACCACTGTTCAAAATAACAATTTGGCCGATAGCCTATACCGATTCCGATGTTGTGAATTTTGTTTTTGTTCCTATTTATCGCACAATTTGTGTCAGAGATACAAAGAAATCGCCAATAAAAAACTGAGCTGTTATAAAGCCATCCAATCCTTTATTACACTACCTTTGATTGAGCATTAATTCAGTCATACACATCTGTGAAGCAACCTTTAATATAACCTTTTTTCACATGAAAACATAAAAGAAAATGCTTCAAAAGTCTTTTTATTATATATAATAATCTATTCTAATACCTATTTTATATATGCCATGAAATCATCAACATATTCCACCTTAAACAACTGTATTTATACAAGTTTCTCAACAAAAGATTACATTTAAAGACAAATCTTTATAATTTACCTACGCCAAATACTCATTTTTACCGAATAGAGCTTGAACTATCATAATGAAAGTCATTGCTTAGAATTTTATTTCTCTTCAGTGGACACCCAATAGAAGAAAAAAGCAGTGTGATACAACAGAACTGTAGATTTGTATGTGCATGTGTAGAGGACTTTGAACATTTTGAGACAGATTCTATAATGATTATCAATCTGTTGATGTAACTATGCCCAAGGCAGAGTCAAAGGTTGCCTACCGAAGATCTACACAACAGCATAGATCCAAATGTTTAGCGACTGAAATGTAATCACGCAAACACAGGACAAACCCATGGTAATTTTATGTACACATAAAATTAATTAGTATCAGTAATAGAGTAAAGCTATTCAATGTTGAGATGAGTATTGACCAGAATTGACCAGACCAGAGTATTTGTTTGACACCTGAAGAGGATAACTGCTCAATACAAGTGGTTCAGAGTTGTAACAGGAGCAGCCACTGGTTACCATTATCTTGCCAGGCAGCTGTAGGATAATGATGTATAGAGAATGTCATATTCAAGACTTGCCCTATTAATTTTTGAACATAACAAAGGCCAGATTTGGAAACTTTGCTTTAAGAGAGGTAAAATAAAACCAAACGTGACATAATTAGATTGAATGGTATTCGAATTATTAAAATCAACTAATGAGAATTATTAGACAAGGTTCTTCTACTTAGAAACAAATGTATATGATTTCCTTAATCTTCAGGGTTTGGTTCATTAAGAAAGTTGCACAGTTTTTAAATACATGCAACAGTTTCAATGAGAAGTAATAAAAGAATGACTTGAAGTCTTTGAATGTCAGGGATCCTTCCTGGCTGACTGATGAGTTTGCTTATTTGCATTTTCTTTGGGGTAATTAGCTGGTTCCCCGCTCCAAGGCTTCAGTGTCAGAAGCCATAAACTCTGAAACTGTGTCGCCAGAGGAGACTTAAGGGCTGAGAATCTGAGCTGAACCTCAAGTCCTAGTAAACAGAGCTCAGACGCTGGGGAGAGGTGGTTCACTGGTGACTGGCGATCAAAGGATATTGCAGGATTCTTGTGTGGGAGAGGGCAGAGGTTTTATTTTCTGGTGCCAGAGGTCGAAGGGAAAAAAAAGTGCTCCTGCTTGCACTTTGGATAATGCTGGAGAGAAGATTTCGGCAGATCATGTAATGAGCCTCCTGATCATTCTGTACTTTTACATAACTAAAGTGCAAATTATTAATTAATCTAGATTAATTACAAATTAATTATTTCTAACAATGTGACAAGTGTTGGCTGCAAGTGTCATGGCTTAAAATAAAAGCACTCCGTGTCAACATTAGAATATAATGTTCATTTCAGTGTTAACATCACTGTATAATACACTGAAATTGAAGTGATGGTGGAGTTAAATTATATTTTCCGTGTTATATGATACAGAGATTTATTGTGACACTACAGATTGTAACTGTATAATAATGTTACCACGTCAGAATTCACAGTGATATATCAATCACATTCTATCGCTCTGCTGTGTGTCTGTTGATACAGTTTTGGTGTCACAGAAACCAGATTTAGATTACATCAAATTCACCTGGAACAAGATGACTTCCTCTGAGTTTGAGGAGCACTGGAGAGTGAAAAAGATGACTAAGAAGGCTGACTTCATTCACATGATACAGGTTGGTGTTGCTGGCGTAGTGGTCCTGGCCTGCAGACTGTATTTTTGACACATCTAGGTCATATTCATTTGGCGGCGCTCCACGGCAATTAATCCCATTAGAACATCTGTCTAGCATAGCGTTATAATTAGGTGCTCTATGAATCCAGTTACCAGCTCATTATCTGTGGTGAAATCAACAGATGCTGTACTATGTGAAGGATCCTGGAGCTACCATCAGCTTCTTCCAAAGTCTCCTTGACAAGAATGCGAAGCTTCTTATCATTTTGGTGTCTGGTAAGTGATGGATTTAATCTTAGATTATCAAGACGTTTTATCTTTTTCTTCCCTTTGATTGCTGGGGCTGGGGTTAGTCAGTATACCTAGTGCTTATACAAACTGTACAGTGCATATAGGGATGAAACCCACTTTAACAATGTATCTGTCTAAAAAACACAATTGCTGTCATTATCAGAGTTAGTGAAAACAAACACAAGACATAACCCATTTTGGCAATCTGGTATATACTGTACAGATTTATTATGGAGTAAGAGGGTAAAGCAGTTATGCTGCTATTTAAATAAATTCTTGTCATTTGTCACAAAGTTCAGCCAGAAGTTCCACATTTGCTGCTGTGAAACATGGTGCAACCGCAAACATACATTAGTCAGAGAATTATATTACCATATGCTAATGTTATATAGCCTGAGTGTCAGACTGAAGCTCCCAGAACCTTCAGTCTGACATCGCCTCCATTGAGGGCAATTTACAAGGGGCAGGGAATTTGATTTTTCCCTAACCAATCAGTAGAGATCAACGACTCACCCAGAATCTGACGTCATTAGTATCCATGCCTCGGGGTGCCGAAAACAAGCGAGCATTGCCCGTTTAAAATGTCTCCGTCGTCGTGCACGCCCAGCTGCATCGCCGTTAAATCCAGTTTAGCAGCTTCCTTAATTTGGTCCTCCATTAAC
>NC_065512.1:28322331-28334913 GCF_006386435.1 Epinephelus moara
GGTGTGTGGACACTCTACTAAATAAATGAGTAAAGAGACTGAGCAACAATTATCAGATTTATCTGAAGAAAAAACAAATAGTAATGCAAATAATTATACCAGAATGCACAGTACCAGTACAAACAACAGGAGACACGTAAGGGATAATGTATAGTGAGCCGGTGACTGTTGAAAAATAACTCCCGACAGGGGAATGGAACCACCGACGCGCAGCGGAGTTATTTTTCAACAGTCATCGGCTCACTATACATTCTCACACACACACTACTAAAACATTCAAATGTTACAGCTGGCATCAATTTTATTAAATTGCTGGCAGAGTGTGTTGACAGAGGAGAGGCGTTCACCAGACAAACGGGAGCGGAGGAGAGGATTTTACTCCACTTCTCCCGGTCGGAGATGCTGGGTGCCCAGTAGCGGCGGCGGCGGGGGGCCGGGGGGGTAATCACTGTCCGAGGGCTGCCGTAGAATGGCAACGAGGATGTCAGCCGACCAACACTCGCTACCCGGTCCCTGGTCACGGCGATTTGCGATGCTGGCCAGCTAGGAATGAACTAGCAGCCAGTACAGTACAGTCCTCTCTCGTCTAGCTAACATTTAGCCGTGTAACTTACTGATCCATTAGAAAGAAAGCTAGCTGGACACCGGTGTTGAAGCTTTTTTGGTCACGGAGCTCCCTCCATCTCTTGAACGCCTGACTGATGTTTACTCTTGTTTTTCCTCTTCTTTTATCACTCTCCTTTTTGTACATCCTCGCCTCCTCAGACAGAGGAGCTCGTTTTCTTTTGGGAGGCCGTTTTTCACTTGTCTCCAAACTTTGGCCATCTGCCATTGTGCTCCTGATTCAACTATCTCATGCCCCGGCCAGTTCCTCATAAGGACCAGCTCCAGTCCCTGATTGGCTGACCGACCAGTTTGGCAATACGTGACGCATTTCCTGCCGTAAAGCAGATTTTTTCCACGAAAATTCGTCCCCGGTGGAAGAAGCTTATTGCAAAGCCACTAAGTAACCTATGTAAACGCTGATAGTCTGATTTTACTGTGTATACTACCCTGTGCAACCCACATTATTTTCATAATGATATATTTAGGCAAAAATGCTGTCTGTTGCTTCTTTAAATGGTTTACAGAGGATAAATCCCACTGACTTCCATGATCCCCTGACTTTTCCTCTGGCACCTAAATCGGGACAGAGTTTTAATATAATACCTCAACATGCAGAGGATTTGATTGTACAGATATTCAGGATCATCAGATGATGTATGTTTGTGACTTTGGTGATTGCTTGACTTTCTCCCCAGCGCCACCATGATGTTCACATGTCCAAGTCTTTATTTTATGATCACATAACTGCAAAACTCCTAATGTCTCAGCTGCACTTTTGTTTTTAGTGCTTATTAGCAAATGTGAGCATGCTAACACGTTAAACCAATACGATTACCATGGTCAACATTATACCTGCCAAGCAAGCAGAAGTGTTAAACTGCAGTTCTTTAAATGGCCACTTGAGGCTGGCTGTAGAAGCGAGTCAATCCATGTTAAAGTGCCCAACTTTACAGTAGAAATAAACATGCGTACAGCCTGGTACAAAGAAAAAGGGGTTTTATACCACTTTTCAACAGTCATGGGCTGGCTTGGCTTGGCTTGGTCAGTCAGTGAGACGTCACCTCTACCCACTCGAGGGCGGGCCGCCTGGCTTTTGGACCTACTCCTGAGAAGGTCCATCTCCGGTGTGGCTTGGCGTGGCACGATGCGTCTAAACTGACAATAGAAAGACAAATAGGCGCGGCATGGCTTTACTCGTTGCGGTCAAGAGTGACAGTGGAAAAAGTGTATTGGTCTATAATATTCCTGTTCATGACAACTGAATGGGGGTGGTTGTTATATATATATAGGCATCGTTACAGTCTATGAGTCAGATCCAAACTTCGCTCCTCTGCAGCTCCCCCCTCTCGTCCAAATATTGTCACTTCTGGCTCCAAAAATCCAACATGGTGATGGTCGAAATACCCAACTCAGGGCTTCAGAACTGGTGTCTGCAAACCTATGGGTGATGTCACGGTTGCCACGTCCGTTATTTTATACAGTCTATGCTGCCAAGGGAAAAAAGGGACTGATTTATAGGCCTTTATTCGTGCAAACATACGATCGTTTCAGCTCTGTTTCATCAGTGTCAAAATGGACAAAGTCATAAAGCAAACACATATATAGTCAACCAAGAATAGGTGTGCAATTGTCATTGTCTAATTGGTTGAACAGGATTTCGAATCTACTGGATAATGGATCAAAAGGTGTGAGTCCCCATAGCAAATGCAACCCCATGGATTATACATGTTCACATCAGAAATAAAAGAACATTGATCTAAAATTATATTTTTCAGCATTGCTATGGTGAGTATTTTAGAATACTGATGTCACTATTAATTTGCTTAAAGCACAGCTATACCAAAGTACAGCCTTGCAGAGCTCCTAGCATGGCTTTAGACTCTTCTATTCATGTCATCTATTTCAGGTGAGAGCGGCTGGGGAAAGCTGTGGCGGACCTACAGGAACCAGCTCTGCAACACAGAAATAAGTCAGTGTGTAACCACAGGAGACATAAAAATCTTCCTGGACTCCAAGGGAGTGAGGTACCAGAGCTACGAGCTGCCATCTCAAATGGATATCACCGAGTGTTTCACTGAGGGGGATGAGAAGGGAGAGCTGCTGCTTGATTTTCTCACTGAGGTGCAGGACTTCAGTAAGACAGCCCCACCTGAGCTGAAAGCTGGTGTCTTGGAGTTACTTCGGCACCCAGACTGCAGTGTGGAGTCCAACAACAAAGTTATCTTCAACAACAACCTTGGAGTGATAGTCATAGATGATCAGCTCACTTAAAAACAAGCAGTTTATATAAGAAATATGAAATTAGCCACAGATGATCAGCTCACTTAAAAACAAGCAGTTAATATAAGAAATATGAAATTAGCCACAGATCAATAACATACTTGAATTATTTTTAAATTGAGTGATTGTTAAAATTCTCTACTGTGATTACATGTTTTTTTTTCTTTTTTCTACCAACATTTTCCATTGATACCAGTAGTAGTTAATTCTTTTATGTGCCTGTGCAGAAAGAAAATGGCTTGACTGCAATTTTTATCCAAACACATTTGTTTTGTTGTCATGAAATCCCAAATTTTCCCAGAAAATGTTAAGATCAGAGTTTTAATCAGCGTCAAACGTCAGACCTCAGATTCCACCATGATGGCATTTTTAATGGGCTACAGCTGGCAGACTATGTTACAAACGCCATTACACCATTGCTCCCATTGGATCATATTACTGTGGACGTATGAAAATAAATGGAAAATTGAACATTTAATTTACCATGCAGATTGAGCTGTTAAGTTTAGATGAGATGGACACTCCTGTGGGAGTGTTTGAATTTTGTCTTTGATTGTGAATGTAATACATTGAAATGATTGCAGATTTCACTAACATTAATGAGAAATGATTGGACAAATTAAAACCAGGACCTTTTTATGCTTGCCTTTCTCGTTTGCATTGTAGCTGTTGTAAAATGAACGTGGCATTTTGTAATATAATTATTTAATCCAGTCCAATTTCCATGTTATCATTGCTAAACCTTTCATTGTGAAAATACACAAATTACATTTTGTCCTGTCTCGTGTCAGTGAGAAGGATTCTAACATAGGAGGCATAAAAATATGGTGGCAAACTGTGCTGGACTAATTGACTGGAAGATCAAGCAATGTTACTAACCACACAATGGAACTGATGTGATTGATATTTGCTTTATTATGTCTTTCCTCAGTGCCTACTTTTGATTGATTTGGGGTCTTCGGTGTGGCTTACAGTTGCTAAATTAAACATATCAACCATCCAGACAAGTTGAGCAAGGTTTTACACTAACCATGATAAGTCTAAACAACTTTAATTTAATTATACCCTGAGAAACTGTGTCTCTTTAGCCTTACAACCTGCACCAGTGGTCCGAACATACTGATACATGCAGATAGATAAACACAGGCACAGTGGTAGCTGCTGGCCTCACTATTTGTCTTCAGACAAAATAATTATCACTGATATATGAAGTATTGGCACCATCTTGAGGGCAGCATCAGTAACTGTATGATACAAGGATGGGCAGATCAAGGACAAATTAAATAGAAATGTAAATGGCTGATTACCTCCACTACAGAAAATACACACACAAAGCAAGCACTCAAGTTACATGCAATGTTGCTGTAAAAACTGTAAAATTTAACTGAAAAAGTAATAAGGAATTAGAGTACTGCATGAGACACAGAGGTATCTTTGAAACAAGGCTATTTTAGGCAAAACTCGACACACTACCCACAAAACCTTACACCAAACCAGCAAAAACATAGGCTAATTTGTATCGATGTGAAAAGGCAGTTGACAAAATAGTGTAGCGTTGTAGAGAGCAATGTTTACAGTTAGTTTACAGGAGTGTGTTATAAAATTATGTATTGAGTGTAAAGCAGTGAGCTGTGTTTCCAATTTTGCAAAAAAAGTGTTAAAAAAAAATGAAACTGAGTGTAAAGCAGAGAACTTGGATTCAGCTTGGCACACTTTGTAAATGCCTGGGCTACAAGTGTTAATGGTTACAGTGCTTCAAGAATCCCTGTTAGTGTTTAAGCATTCAGAAAACAAAACACTGGCTGCAGCAAAGCCACAGCAGCTAAGATTGTTTTTTTATTTATTTTTTTAAGGTTGCTTTTCACTGCATCAAATCCATAACTAGCTTGAAATCTGTCATTTTCCCCTTTAGTGTGTGATCACTGTCCCTTACACATGAACAATCTAAAAATGAATATGAAAAGAAGTGAGCACTCGTGCTCAAGTAGAGTGTGAATGTTTGTAAAAGCAGTGTTGTACTAGAAACTAAATACTTTTGCTTTTTTTCTGGCATTTAAGAATAAGTACTAAGAGCTAACTTTATACAAACCTAAATCTATATGAATTTTTGGATTCAAAGTAAAAGTTTAGAACCATTTTTAGAACCATTTCAAGGACGTTTTATACACACAAGCCCTTTAAAAGGATTTCATTTGTCCAGATGTCCTGCAGCCCTTTATCCAAAGGTATGTCGTCAAACAATCATAGAGGGCATCTCACTGATAAAGTAAAGAACTATCTGTATCTGCTGATGAGTTTCCAAAACATATCCTCCTGGTCTTCAGTGCAGGAATAGACAGGACGTTGACTGGTATGACCAACTCAGGGTCCAGCAGGGCATCAGCAGTGGAGCTTGGCTGCAGGGACACTGTGTTGTTGGGCAGCAGAGGCTCAGTGTTCCTAGGTAGCTGAAGCTTGGGGTCACTGGGCAGCTGACTCTCTTTGGCACAAGCCAGCTTAGGGGATCGATGTCTATGAGGCCTACGCGTCCCTCCAGGGGCTCCAGTCCCCAGATAACTCAGGGAAATAGCCATATAAGTCCCCAGGAAAGGGAACTGCTCAAAGTCTACAGGGTCAGGGTCAGAAAGGAGGATTGGTAGTATTAGAGCTACCCCCTAGCATTTGGCAGTGAAAGTTGGATATCACCTCATTAAGTTGCTCCACAGGACAGGCCTCATCTGCTGGGTCTATAGTTGGTTAGATCGTACTGTTACATTTCAGGAATTGCAGGTTTGCACTGAAACAAAAAGGAACTGATGAGGACACAGGCAGAAAAAGTTTGGTTTATTGTAAAAATGGCTTCTAACCTGAGAGTCCAAGTGATGGCAGGTAATGGCAGACAGGTAGCAGGTGGCAGGTAAACCCAAAACACTGCAAACACTAATCATAAGGAGCAACAAAATCACTAGGAAACAATGGCTGAAACAATTCTCTCAGGGTGAGACGAAGAACTGACAAAGACTAGGGGAGCACCAAGACTAAAGACACAAGGAAAGGAGGGTTATTAACAGTGTTGTAGTGGAGGGTATATGACGTATACCCACCTATCTTTCTGGCCATGAACAGCTCTCTATGGATAAATGTAGCCAGCCAATCAGGACAAGCCTTCCCAAATATGTGTGGATCCCACAGTATATAGGGAGGCAGATTCCCACAATCAGAAATCCTTGTTCTCTTCAGTGAAACAGTGACTAGCACACTGAGCAGCTTCCTCCATAGAGTCCCCACTTTAAGTACTTCACCAGTGCCTCACACAGACCAAGCAGAGAGCAGTGTTCAGCAGCCACCAGCCTGCGAGGCCTGCCAAGTGCTACCAAAGTTTAGATGCCAGCAATGGTTATTAAAACCCAGACTGTGGATATGGTAGATTAACTCAGGGTGCAGGGTTGCATGGACATGTTTACCCCCTGTGCCCCCCCCCCCCTCAAAGCCTGGTGGCCCACATGCTCCCACAGTAAACTGGTTGGTCAGAGAGCAGGGAGCCTCTAACCATGGCTGATGTAAAACAGAGAGATGCTGGAGTAGTGATGAGAGAGTGATGTCTGCCACGGGCTCTCGCCACATGTGGCTGAGACCCACTACCACTAAAAGCACCATGGGGATCTCTGCTCGTAACCCTTTTCTCAGATGAGGCTTCATGACTGTGTTAGCAAACACACACCCCACCCCAGCTTCAGTGCAGGAGAAATAGTGCAGAGGGATTATGCTAGTTTAACCAGTTTTAACTGGTAGCTTCATGATGCTGTGTCCATTAATAAATGCCATGTGCTGTGTGATGGTCTGATATAGCTCACACCACAGTGGGTCTGATTAATATAAAACAAATGAACACATTTAATTTTCCCTCCCGATTTCCATGGGAGTTGTGAGGATTAAACAGTGACACACAGTCAGCTACGGGCTGATAATGATGCGTTCGCTGACCTCACTGAGACTGGAACTTTCCATGTCGCCGGTGATTTAAGAATTTTCTATGTTGGCTTCCCATCGGCCAGCCTTCCATTTGTTTGGGCACTTCGCTCTCAACTGTCAGCTTAAAGGATGCATACTTTCATGTTGAGGTGGCTCTGAAACACAGGAAACTCTTCGTTTCCCCCGCCGGAGGATAGTTTACGAGTAAAACAGATCGCTGTTCAGCTATTCCCTGGCACCTCACACCATCAGTGGATGTGTGGATGCACAACTATGGCACGAGGGTCTTCTTTCTTTGGCTTTAGCAAACAACTGGAGAAAGAGCACACCCCTATTACACATTTATGCTTTTCTTAGGGTCCAAATGTGTGCTTGTGATTAGAGGAGTGTTTCCTATAGAGTCCAGTAGAGGGCTCCGCTTGTGCTAATCTCTAATCGTTACTCTCTGCATACTCAAGGTGAATACTTAGTATTTAGGATGGATTTCTACCATTGGGATTTAAAGTTAGTCTTTAGTCAGTTGTTTATTGCATACATAAATCACTGGTATTTGTTTGATTTCCAACCACTATGTGTAATGTATTGCAGGTATCAGTTATGGCTGCAGAGGAAAAGCAGACTTGTTATGAGGGCAGTTTGTCCAAAACTTTCAGGTCTGCCCAAAACAGTCAGAGCGCACCAGGTCATCACGGCCAATAGAAGCGGTAGCAGTTGAAGTTTTCTTTTTTTGTCAGATGACTCAGATGTTATATATCAGAAAGTAACACACTGAAAGTGCATGTTCAAAAGACCATGAGATCTGTCATCATTTTGTCAAATGCCAATTTGCTTCTTTTTTGATTTAAATGCTTTCAAAAGTTTCTACTCATGATAGAGAATTACATAGAATTTGTGATGTAAAAAAATATACCCCAAACAGATATCTTCATAACATTTGTACATGTATGTGGTAATAAATCTGATAGCACTGAGATGCCTGCTGCTGTCAAATCTGAACACACAGACCAAAAGGTTCAGGGCTACCATTTGATCAAAAGTACAGCAGGCTATATTTGCCAGTTGCTATGGTTGAATTGACCATGTACAGTAGTCTTCAGTGTCTTTAGCCTGTTATCACCTCATTTCATGGCTGCAGAAGCAAAGAAGACGTGCTTTGAGGGCACACTTCTCGAAAACCTTTTCTACCAAGAGCAATCGGGAGATGACAAGGCCAGTCTCCAGTGTGTTTACAACATCCTGCCCGAAGAATTTAAAAGGTACAAGAAGAAAGGCAGGGAGGGCCCCACTGCTTTTTTACTACTTACCCACATTCACTAGAGTTTATAGGTTCCTTCTTTATGTCTTTTTGTACAGTTTTAGGACATAGGATCATTGAGCTCTTGACGAAGTTCTTACTTTACGATTTCTCTCAAAAGTTGCAAACTAAATTGCCTGTAATTTCATAAAGGTACAAAGTTGGTAGTAGTACTACAGTAACACAGTTATAATGAATCTTTCGTTGGTCAAAAGTCAGTTCTTTGTGTTGGTGCCCATTTTCCATCTCCAAACAACTCTGACAACATTGAGGTAGGTGGGGACTATGCAACACATTTTAATTTTGCTACCATTTTTTTAAATGGCTTTTTGACTTTGCCTTAAAATGTCTACAAGTTTAAATTCATCAGAGTCTGTAATGAAGGATTCTTACTTATAATGACATCAAAGACTGCTTGTAGGATGTACTGTACTGTTTTTTTTTCTCATTCGAGGACTGTAAATTCTTGTTTCCATACAGCAGCAGGATTGATTTGTGCTTTCCATATGCAGTCTCTGATTGGAGTGAGTGTTGTATGTAAATACACATGGGTTTATTAGAAAGTAGTGCGGGGCAGTAGCTCAGTCCATAGGGACTTGGGCTGGGAACCGGAGGGTCGCCTGTTCGAGTCCCCATCCGGACCAAATATGGAGCGTGGACTGGTGGCTGGAGAGGTGCCAGTTCACCTCCTGGGCACTGCCGAGGTGCCCTTGAGCAAGGCACCAAACCCCCCAACCGCTCAGGGTGCCTGACCAAGGCAGCCCCCTCACTCTGACATCTCTCCACTTTGTGCATGTATAGGTCCTGTTTGTGCATGTGTGTGTCTTTCGGACCTGTGTGTAATTGACAGCAAGAGTGAAAAAAGTATATTAAATTAAATTAAATTAAGATAAATAATACATAGACATTAACTGCTGGTGCTGGACCTGGAGGTGGAAGTTGTAGATTTTTTTCTTTGTTTCTTTCTTTAGGAGAACTTCAAAAGAAGTCAAAAATCTTGACAAAGAAACTTCCAAATTATTGGTATTAATCAACAACATAATGACACATATTGTAGTTGTTACATGTTACTGGGCAATACAAATGTGTTTATTTTTTAATCATTTAATTTTTGTTGATAAGGAATTGGAGGGAAAAGCAGCCTGGATGTTTTTGGTGTTGGAAGTGGTGGTGGTATGTGATGAGATATAGCAACTGATGACTATAGACTGAATTTATGTAATTCCCCTTAGTTTTAGCAATTTTTTTTTTCCTTGGCAGAACTAGATATTTTCCACGAATCACCTGCATTAGAAGCACGTTAGGCAGGATCCTTGTCCCAGGATATTTGTTTTTACACAGACTTGAAAGATTATGACAAATTGCAACTTAAACTTTAAAAATAAGACATCTTGCTCCTGGATGTTTTTGCATTCTGGTAAGGAGGAGGATTTTACTTGATGCTAAAAATGTATTTGTGTGCAGAATCTCAGTATGGAGTCAGGAGTATGCAAACCAGTTGTGCTCCTTCCTCCTGCTCATCATTAAGAGTCCAGTGATGACAAATCACAAATAAAGCCTGATAGGAGGTACATGGCATATCATGTACAGCGAGGACTATGAGAGGCAAGTCAAAGCAGAAGGAGACATGAAGACATTTGACTTCATACACATGATTCAGGTATTATTACCTATTCTGTTTTTTGGACATTTGATTTAAAATGATGTAATGACAAGAAGATTCAGGGATCACGGTTTGGCCTCTGGGCCTTTCATGTTCTTTCCATGTTGTCTTGGGTTACCTCGTGAGAGTGAGACAAACTAATGAGTACTGTGAACTGTTGGGAGAATGTTTGCGTCTGACTTTGTATGAGCATTAAGATTTATTTAGCTCCCCACTAAGTCCCCCGCTGCCACTTGAATTTATTGTGGAGCAAATCATCAGAACCTTTCCTGCCAAACAAAAGTATATAATGATCAGTCCTATTAATCATCACATTCGCTTATTCTTCTGACATAAGTGTTACTGACAGAACTACAGTTATTCAGAGACGCTTCAAACTGTAGGCTTGTATGGATGCAAGCTTCAATCTGTAAAGTCAGATTAAAGGTTCCCCACAACTCTCTCTTAAACAGATGATCTACTTTGTGGATAATCTTGTAGACACTATCAAGTTCTACCACAGCCTCCTAAAGAACAATGGCAGGCTCATGATTATCATTGAAGCAGGTACGCAGAGCTAGTAATGAGTTTTTCATACAGATTTCTGTCCGTCTTCCTCCAAACCTGTGTCTTAATCGTTATTGAAAACAAAGACAAGTATTTTTTCTGCCTTCTACTTTGTTTAACCTTCGCTGAAACTTATTTGTCTTTGTGCCGGAAGAGAAGTACCCTCTTGGGTTCTTGTGTTGAACGAACATTCAGCAGATGTCCAGACTCACAAGGAAAAAGGTGGACTGTTGAGGCTATCAGCCCTCTTGACTGTTAGTTAAGATTATAAGATAACAAAGAGTTTTTCTTGAGTCAAACAAAATTAATAATATCTGCTATTGTCAATATTTTTCTTCTGGAATTAATGTATGTTTTAATCTCATACCATCTAGATAACAGCAGCTGGGACATCCTGTGGAGCACTTACACAAAGGAGCTCTGTGGCAGTGTTTTTACAGAGTGGCGCACATCAGGAGATGTTATTGCCTGCCTGAAGAGCCAGGGTCTGAAATATGAGGAGCACACCTTTCCCAACCCCTTTGACATCTCTGAGTGCTTCAATCCAAGCAGTCAGATTGGGGAACGTCTGCTGATTTATTTGCAATGAAAGATAACTTGTACCAGTCCTTCACCCCAGAGATCAGAGCAGGCATGTTCGACCTTCTCAGAAACAAGTGCAGCACTGAAAAAGATGGAAAAGTGTTCTTCAGCAGTAAAGTGAGCTGCATACTTGTTTGTGAAACACTTCAAACTATGGGCTTGCACGGATGCAAGCTTTCCTCTGCACAGTGAAATGGTTGGCAGGTGTAGTTAGGTAAAAAGAAAACAGTTCCCACATGAAAAGCCTCTCAACAAGGTTTATGGACTATTTTGATTAACTGAATCATGATTTCTGGAAAGAGACAATACTGAGTGCCATTTAGTTTCATTGAAGGTTCCCCACAACTCTCTACTTTCACAGATGATTTACTTTGTAAAGAACCTCTCCAGTATTATTAAGTTCTATCACAGCCTTCTGAAGAACAATGCAGGCTTACGATCATCGTTGCAGTAGGTAAGTAGTAATGCTTTACTGAGGACTGTTGACTTTTCTATGATATCATGAGCGAGAGACTCTCTAGACTGTAACAAAATTCTTAATAGTAATAGTATTTATTGTTGCTAGTATATTTCTTCTGAAATTAATGTATCTTTCAATCTCACATTATGCAGATAACAGTAGCTGGGATAAAGTATCCTGTGGAAGACTAACAAAGGAGCTCTGCACTGATGGCATCACAGAGTACACATCAGGAGAGATTAATGCCTGCCTGAAGACTCAGGGTCTGAAATATGAGGAACACACCTTTCCCCAATCCTTTGACATCTCTGAGTGCTTCAATCCAAGCAGCCAGACTGGGGAACGTCTGCTGAATTTCTTCACAGCGACAGATAACTTCTTAACTAACTTTTTAAATGTATCATTAGAGAACAACTTAAACAAGTCTTTACAATGTTACTTTTGTTATCACATCACTACTGACTTCAAACACAACAGTCACATCACTGGACTCATTTTTAGTAATCGTCGTGCTGCACCCGCACGTCACAAAGCAGCAAGCTAGTTGGAAACGCTCACCTTAGAGGCTGGAAAATATTCCCATTACTTTGATTTTGTCAGGAGGAAAGATGACAACAACACTGTTGCTGCAAGTAGTGGTACTAAAACTCTTTCCACTGCAAAAAACACTTGATCTCTGATCTGAAACACCTACTACGACCGACAGCACAAAAACATGAAGCTCCAGGAAATACACCCCACTGCGGAGGTCGGCTGTAGCCCTACACTGGCTGAACAACCAAAACTGTATTTTAATTATGGACAGCTGCAGCTACAAAGAAGTATGTCTAGTAAGATAGCTGGTCAACAACAACACAGTACCACACAGCTCCTCAAGTCCTGAGTGGTGAGGAAAGAGCAGGCAATCCTCAGTCAAGATCACCCTCTATGGTGAGCATGCACAAGGTTTTAAACAAAGCCTTTTGTTATGATAAGTATGTCACTTGTATTTTTTGATTGCTGGTGATATTGTTTGATGTTGCCCTTTAACTGTAATGTCTTCCAAGATAAGATAAGCCTTTATTGATCCCAAGACAGTAGGCAAGGCAAGGCAAGGCAAGTTTATTTGTAGAGCACAATTCGTACACAAAGTAATTCAAAGTGCTTTACAGAACAAGAAAATGCATTAAAATCACAATACAAAATAAAAACATAAATAAT
>NC_065512.1:28334943-28335139 GCF_006386435.1 Epinephelus moara
AACAAGAAAATGCATTAAAATCACAATACAAAATAAAAACATAAATAATCATTATAAAATGAACTTTAAAAGAGAAGAGTGCAGATAAGATCCTTTCAGTCATATGCACAGTGAAATAGAGCTGTTTTGAGCCTAGATTTGAACATTGTCAGAGTAGAGGCCTGTCTCACATCTTCAGAAAGACTGTTCCAGATTT
>NC_065512.1:28336315-28341388 GCF_006386435.1 Epinephelus moara
TTCCTCATACGATTCTTGATTTTGGCGCTCCTGTCTGTACTGTTGACATGGCAACTGTCACAGTTCCTGCCTAGTGCGCAGCTGAGGCAGACAGGCAGTGTCACCGTCAAATCTGTCCCCGGGAAAAGTAACGTTGTGCCCAACTGACAAAGTAACTACGTTCCGTTACCATATTTTCAGTAGTAACACGTTACATTACTTTTTACCCAATGAAAGTAGTTACGTTATTGTAACGCGTTACTTTGTAACGCGTTACACACAACACTGTTCTGGATGTACTGCAGCTGTCTTACGGCCCGTTTGGAGAGGCCAGTGAGCAGGCCGTTACAGTAGTCTAACCTACTAGAGACAAATGCATGGATAAGTCTCTCCAAGTCAGGTTTAGACACTATACCTTTGATTTTGGCAATCTTTTTTAGATGGTAAAAAGCTGCTGATGTTATTGATTTGATGTGGCTGTTAAAGTTCAAGTCTGAGTCCATTGCTGCCGCAACACCTAAATTTACTGAGTCCAGTAAATTTAGGTGTTGCGGCAGCACAAAGACAGAAGTAAGTAGAAGGGAAGTAAAAGCATAAGTAGCAGTAGGCCTACTGCTGCTAACTGGTTAGCTCTGTCACCACATGAGCTAGCCTAGGGCTGAATCCAAATGCCCGCACTTCAACGTACTTGCAGGCTCCAGTCTACAAGGGGCCTCAAGCAGATTTTCTGTAGACTTTAAGAGAGTCCACCTGGGGTGCAGACAGACCCCAGGGCAAGCCGCTCACCCTTGTAGCAAATATTTCCCGGTGGCTACTGCAGTGAGAAAATCCCCTGCGGCCCAGAAAGTATTTTCCCCATTGGCCACCATTGTAAAAGAGACGTCTGTAAAAGTGTTGACAGGACACCTTGACATACTAACAAGGTCTATTATGAATCTTTTTATTCTGAATTTTTTAGCCATTGTGGTTTTATAGATGTAAAACATTCCCCAAGCCGAACAAAATAGATTTCAAAATCTGTGACACCATCACAATGTAAAGTCTATGAGCCAACAGGAACATATTCAGAGGGCCACAAGTTAACCCAGAAGCTAGAAACCTTTTTTAATATGTGCCAGGCAAGCAACTCCACTGGAATGAAAAGCTTTATAAGCTCAAGAAGGAATGAAAATACATTTTATTTTTGTAGCCTAGGCTGCTCAGTGTAATAGGGTAGAACATTGGCCGAAAAACAACAAAAGAAGGGCCTCTAAAATTAGCAATTCCCAATTTTTCAGTCATAGTCGTGTCCTTATTTACAAAGATTTCTGTTTTTGACAATGTGTAACCAGTTATATAGAGATGTATGAATATATCTTTGTTCAGTCACAAAAAAGCTACACATTATATCTTGTTATCTGCAGGGACAGATGAGCAGACACTGTCCTTGGACTTATATGACATTAAGGCTATATAAATATGACAACAGCAATAGTTGCCGTTTGAACGTTTCCACGGCAGCAAGTGAAACAGGCTTGAGGTCTGTCTGTCAGCGGCTTGCAGTCTCTGCCTTCACAGACTTTAAGTGATGACAGTGAACACGTCACAGTACATACAACTGAAGTCTGCGAGGGCTCAGTCTGCAAGCTGAGAGGGTGATAATTTGGGTTCAGCCTAGCACTAGTGGTTTCACCTGCTGAGAAGTTGTCACTCCGCTGGGCTCAGCCTGTTGCTCCTCCTCATTTCCTGAATCCAGCAGAGTGCTGTTATTGTTATCACTGATGCTAATATTAGAAACAGTGTAGCATCAGCATCAAGTACTTTTTCCTTGCTGTATCTGATCTTTTCTGCTCGACCTTTTGTTTGGTTTTTTTTTTAACAAATGTATCAATCTAATTTGCATTTATATTTCACATACTCCGCTTTTCCTGTCTTGATTTAATTTATTTCCCACTTGTCCTCTCCTGCTCAACCTCTGAAATTACATGATGAACTAATCCACTTGAAGGGGTGGAGAGAGGCAATGACGGCCGGTACTACTGCATCTACAGTATGCACAGGCTTTTGACAATTTTGGGACCGTTTAAGCCCTAATCAGATAGGCTGTTCCTACATCAAGTGGGCCGCAGACAGCAGGTCTTTCTATCCTTTGTTTTTCCCTTCACAATTTTTGTCCTTTTTCCAACATTGCTTGTGTTGGTCTTGTGGCCCATAAGGTGAGCTGGCCCATCTGACCAGAGTTGCCCAACGGCCATCCTGAGCCTGATAAGAGGTATATATTACTAGTAGAAGAATAGAAGTAAAACTATAAAGGATACAACAGCAATTACTGACAAAGTCACGCCGTAAAGTCACAATGGTGTCATCAAGTCTGGTGGACAGCATTTATGAGAATAGTATAATGATACTATTTCAACTAAGTTAATCTTAACACTGTAAACTCATTCCTGTTGAAATTCATTAGTTGCCAGTATTCCTATATTACACTTCTATTTATATTCATATATATTCGACTGGTCATTCGTTCTGCTATGCACTTCAAATACCAGATGCCTCTTAGTCCAGGGCTCTGCTGGAACTGTCCCCTCTACATCTCTTTTATTCTACATTCTACACGTGTGCTTTTATTTATATGTATGTAAATATGTACACATGTATGTATATATGTGTGATGTGTATATATTTTCTATCTTTATATTTTTATACTTGTAAGTGTCTGATGGCACCTTGGAGTTGTGAGAAAGCGCAATTTCGTTCCCATGTACTATGTGTGTGAAAATGACAAGCTGAACTTGAACTTGAACTTTTATTTTGGATTCCTGTTAAATAGTGATAAGGATTACTCTGTAACAGCCACTGTATTACAACATCAGCTGGAATCTAACAGCACACCTGCGGCTGGGTCTGATGTATAGGCAAAGTTCATCTTTCAAGAGTTACGTAACAAGGGTTATATGAGGACAGCCACGCAGCCTGTGGGAGGGGAGAGTAAATCTGCAACTTAAAAGTGGGAAAAACAATTGACTCTCTGTCCTCACTCTCGGCATACTCAAGGTAACTGATGGATACTTTCAATGTATGATTGAAGTTTACCATAGTTATTTAAAGTTAGTTTTTGAATTCTTTTGCATGCATGCACAAGTCATTGTTATTTGTTTGTTTTAAAATAGCTATGTGTAATGCATTGCAGGAATCAGTCATGGCTGCAGAAGCAAAGCAGTCTTGTTACGAGGGAAGCTCTGTCCAAAGCTTCCAGTTCTACCTAGAACACTCAGGAGAACACGAGGCCATTCTCCAGTTTGTTCACAACAGCCTGCCAGGAGAATTTAAAAGGTACAAGAAGGAAGGCTGGGAGTGCTGCACTGCACTTTGTCCCATCTTTAAACTACTTTTGCAGCATACCAGTAGAGGTTGTTGGTGTCTTCTTTATGTCTTTTTTTATTGGGTTTTCCAACAGACCATAGTTAAACAAAGGAGCATATTATGCAGATGTACATATAGTTGGTCAGTTATAATCGTAGTATAATATTTTTTAAAGGAAGGTGAAGAGTCAACAGTTTAACTGGAAATTCTTTATGTCTGTTTGTGCAGTTTAAGACAAAGGATCAGCTTCCTCACCTTGAGTCTTTCCTTCATGACTTCTCTCATATGTTTGAAAATGTTCTTTCAAAGGTGGTGAAATTGGTTATTAATATTAATGCAGGAACAAAGCTGGCAGTAATGCACAGTTATAATGCCCTTTTCGCTGGTCAGAAGTCTTTTTTTTTTTCAGCTTTGTTACCACTTTTGCCTGATTTTTCATGGCTTTTTGACTTTGTTGGGCTTCCATCTTGTACAGACTTGAGAGTCTGCACTGTGTTAGAATAAGCAATGATTCTTACTAATAATGACATTCACAACTGCTTACAGGTTACACTGTAGTTTCTCATTTGACCACTGTAACTGTGACTGTCTGTAACTGGAGGGATGTGTATAAATACAAATGGATTGAAACTACTGGTAATGGACCTGAGGAGTGAGACACTGCAGTTTTGAATTTCTAGCTTTTTTAATTTTTTAAGTCAGAAAACTCACCAATTTGGCCACGAAACAAAAACATGATATATATACATTAAAAAAAAACCAAAAAAACCCCCAAAACATATATTTTAGTTTTCATGTACTGCTATGTGTTGATACAGAATTGCAGCAGGGAAGAGTAGCCTGGATGTTCTTGGTGTCGGGAGTGGTGGAGGTATGTGATCAGATAAAACAACTGCCAACTGTTGGCTAAACACATGTAATTTAGCAGTTTTTGTTCAGTAACTCACTGAAGTGCATTATGGCAAAAATCCATGAGTGCATCCATGTGCTAGTTATGTGTTTAAAGAAGCAGTTTTATGTAAAGACCAGAGGGAAATATACTGTTCCATGAGTTTTAAAGTAATGATGCCATTGAATTTTACTTAATTTTCACTTTTTTTTAAAAGTCAGATTTACTGTTATCAGTCATATATAGAGGCATCACTGATGGGATATAGGAGGACATATTGGTCAGAGAGCTTGTGTGCACCACTCAAGGTCAATTTAGGACATAGATAACATGGTAACACACACACACACACACACACACACACACACACTGGACCTAGATATACTCTGACTACCTGAAATTTATTTATTTATTTATTTATTTTTATAAATGTTTGCAATATTCCAAACAAATTAATTTTGTACATGAGGCTTTCACATTGAAGCAGCATTACACTGTGGCAGTAGGATTTCTGTGTCTAAAAACTTCCTGGTTTCTCCAAGGGGAGGTGGATGTCCAGATACTCACTCTACTGCAGTCAACAGTCCCTGGTGTCCCGATCACTGCTGACGTTGTGGAGGGCAGCTCACAGCTCACAGACAACTTCAAAGGTATCGACATTTCATGACCCCACATGGTGAAATGTTTTTGTTAAATAATTTCTAGATTTCTATTTGTACATTCTCATACACTGTATACATATAGTCTCGCCACCAGACAATCAGAGATCTCCGCCTTCTGATAGTCTGGGGACACTCCTTTCTAAAGTGTGTTTAACACACCGGCGAAAACGGCCGGCAACAAAGCAACGCCTCTTGCATTTT
>NC_065512.1:28341494-28362306 GCF_006386435.1 Epinephelus moara
AACGTGCACACAGAAATAGTAATGTTTGTTCAATCATTGTGTTTATAGACTTTACAAACATCGGATTAGTCTAAACGGTGATACAGTGATGTGAAAAATGTGATATATAGGCTATATATATATATAGCTAAAAGCTCTGCTGGTTTTCTACCCAAAGTATTTGTAAACAACAAGGCGATTCCCTCCATAGTCCGGCTGGACGGATGAGTCATGGCCTTGTAAAAGATTGTTTGTTTCTTTTAGTTGGTGAGAATGTGTTGCCGCAAACGCGACAAACATCTACTAACTTTGACGGCGTTTTCTGCGAGCGCGGCAGAGCCATTTTGTACCGCTACACGTGTTTCTAGTCAGACTATGTTTACGAGCACAAGAGTTCAGTGAGCCACCGAAGGACCGCCCTGCAGATTTACTATTGGTTCTGCAACGTAGGGAGTTTTTTTAAACTCTGAAATTGTATCCGCCCATCTAAACACAAAATCAGGGAGAAAGTCATCAGTCTTTAGTTAAGCAAAGTGTCTTAAAGACTGACTTGTGAGTCTAGTATACATATATCTCAATGTTGTTGTTAATCCCTTTTTTATGTCCAATTTATAGCTCTGGTAGCAAAGACCACCAACCTTCAGAAGATCCCATTTGCTTGGCATATCATGCACAGTGAGGACTATGAGAGGCAAGTCAAAGCAAAAAGAGACATGAAGAAATTTGACTTCATACACATGATTCAGGTATTATGACCTATTCTGATTTTTGGATATTCAATTCAAAATTGATGTAATGACAAGAAAACTTAGGGATCACTTTTTTGCCTTGGGGCTTTGCATGTTCTGTCCATATTGTCTTGGTTAACCCTGTGATAGTAAGGCAGAAGAAACAGTGCTGTTAACAGCTGGGAGAATGTAAGTGTCTCACTTTATATGAACAATAAGGTTTTTTTTAAGTCCCCAATAAGTCCTCTTCTGTGGCTTGAATTCATTTGGGAGCAATTCAGCTAAACATTTTCTGCCAAACAAAGTGTATAACGATCAATGCTATTAAAAGTCACATATGCTCTTTCCTCTGACAGAAGTGTCCCTGACAGAACAAAGGTTACAATATTGTAACCCTAGTTCTATTAGAACAGGCGGAGCCCTCTACTACACTCTCTGTGTAATACTCCTCCAATCACGGGCACGCATTTGCGCACTGAATCTGAATAAATGTATCCAGCCAATCTGATGATGCTCAAGGCCTTGGTGAAGGATCCCTTCCAGCCTCTGGAGCAGTCCTCTCTGAGGGCGTTGTCATTCAAGACAGCTTTGCCGCTTGCATTGACTTCAGCTAATATATCGTGTGAACTAACCGTCCTATTGGTGCACCCCAGTTGCTTGCTGCTTTGTGTTGACTGTAGTGGGGCTTCTCTCAGACCTAATCCCTCCTTTGTTCCCAGGACCATAAGGAGTTCATTCAGGTCGAGTGATACAGTTAGATGCTTATTGCCTTGCAACCCGTGAAGGGAGGCAAAATTGCATCTGCTCTGCCCAGTTTGTGTGTTGGCATGTTGTGATAAATGCACAGCCCCCATCAGATGCACTGAGTGGTCCTCGCACACTCCACACGTGGTATGGTAGTGTCCACAGGGGGGTGAGTGTTGAGGACACATGTACAGCAGCATCATGGTCTATGCCCTGTCCATTCAAACGATTCTATCTCTTGAACATGTCAGGCTCCTTTTCATTGTCTGTGCTCGTTTGAAAGACACAGGACTGGTGAAAAGGGTTGGGTGTATGTCAACTGTGGTGCACCTGACCCCCCTCTGGGAATGATACACCTACATGTTTCCATGCTCCTTGATGACCTGAGAAATGTGGTGTGTCTATTGCTTGTCTTTTGACCCCTGCAAGATTAGGCCAAGGCTCTACCCAGTTAGGTTGCTTACCACCTGGGTGAGCTGGGGTCCCTTTCTTCTCTGCTGTGGCAGCCTAGGTTTTAGAGAAGTAGTCCAGCTATGGTGAATAACCTTAAGCCAGTCAGGATCAGTGTAGCTGGATCGTTGTTATGTTGTGACAGGGCATTCATTCATCTGGCTCCACCCACTGTACCCATAGAGTCCAGCAGAGGGCGGAGCCTGTGTGAGATAGAACAAAGGTTTCAATATTGTAACCCTAGCTCTATTAGCACAGGCTGAGCTAATAGAGCTAGGGTTACAATATTGAAACCTTTGTTCTATCTCACACAGGACAAAAGTTTCAATATTGTAACCCTAGCTCTATTAGCACAGGCTGAGCTCTCTACCTAGGAGTTCTGTCACTCCAATGCTGCTCGCTGAAGAGGGTGTAGGATGAATGTTGGTGGGCGAACCACCTCCTTAAATACTGTGGGTTCCGCACGTTCAGGCAGGCACGTCCTGACTGACTGGCTACATTTATTCAGATTCAGTGTGCAGATGCCTGCTTATGATTGGAGGAGTAGTATTACCCATAGAGTCCAGTAGAGCGCGGAGCCTGTGTGAGATAGAACCACATGATAATTTA
Organism: Epinephelus moara; assembly: GCF_006386435.1. Lineage (NCBI taxonomy): Eukaryota > Metazoa > Chordata > Actinopteri > Perciformes > Serranidae > Epinephelus > Epinephelus moara. The sequence continues at coordinate 28,344,005 of NC_065512.1, forward strand.
TGAAAAACACTCAACAAACTGTGCGTTTGTTTGGATGCAAGCTTCACTCCAAAAGGTCAGGATAAAAGTTCCCCACAACTCTCTCCTCAACAGATGATCTACTATGTGGATAACCTCGCAGACACCATCAAGTTTTACCACAGCCTTCTGAAGAACAATGGCAGGCTCATGATCATCATTGAAACAGGTAAGTAAAACTAAGTTCTCAATAGTGCTTCCTGTCCATCATCCTCCTAACTTGTGGCTTAATTTCTACTGAAGAGCAAAGGCATTTATCAATCTGCATCATGCTTCATTCGCCCAGGCTGAAACATTTATCTGTTTTTGCTGGAAGTATGGTGCCTTCTTCGGTTTTTCTGTTGAGGATTGTTGATGCTATCAGACCTCTTGACTGCACTATAAGAACCATAGATGACTCTTTCTCTTAGATGAGTCTCTATTGACCTTATCTTAACAAAATAACATCAGTGTTATGTTGTTGTTTGTCAATATATTTGCTTTGTAATTATTGTATTCTTTAGCTAACGGTGGCTGGGACACCCTGTGGAAGACTTACAAGAAGGAGCTCTGTGTCCAGGACATCACAGAGTATCGCTCATCGGGAGAGGTTATCGCCTGCCTGAAGAGCCAGGGTCTGAAATATGATGAGCACCCCATTCCCAACAGTTTCGATATCTCTGAGTGCTTCAATCCAAGCAGCCAGACCGGACAACGTCTACTGAATTTCATGACAGCGACAGATAACTTCCACCAGTCCTTCACCCCAGAGATCAGAGCAGGCATTTTAGACCTTCTCAGAAACAAGTGCAGCACTGAAAAAGATGGCAGGGTGGTTTTCAACAGTCATATGAGCTGCATTCTTGTTCATGCTTAAGTTTCTCCTATGGGAAAATGTTCATACATTCTGATTCCCCCTCTTGCATTAACTTTACCCTGCCATATGATAAAAAAAAGTACAGCATATTTGCCTGTTGATAAGGTTAAGATAACCATGTGCAGATGTATTCACCTCATTCACTCTGTATGTGTACCAAAATGATCAATAAAAAAAACAATTCAATTACTATTTGGTGATAAAATCACTTCTACACTTAAATAGTAAATCTATTGTATATGAAATCACTCATCAGAGAAGTGACAATTAGCCGAATCCAGTGGCATAACGCATTTGATTAACCCTGGGGATTTGAATTATTGTTAATGTTTATAAATGAAATGATGAATCAAAGTTTCACTGTTTACTAAAGAAATATTTCAAACTTAATATCAGTTGTAAATAAGTGAAGTTAAACGAAATACAGACTACAGAAACAGTATAAAAAATTTATCTTGAGAAAATAATACACTGAATATAACTTGCATACTACAACTTTGGAAGTGATAGACACAATGGCTGTGTCTGAAATCTCATTCTCTACTCCATGTATGAGAGACATTCAACAATTTACATTCAGCTGCAAAATGAGTTGCAAATTCTGTTCACATATATTATCCTGTATCCCTCAACAACAGAAAAAAAAATGATATTGTCCACAAGATGGAGCTGTACACTGCATACATCAGTATGGTGCAATATTAAAGTAGGCAATGTTATAGAATGAAGATCTGGGGACAAGAAAAGGGAACAATGAGTCTGCATCACAAACAAGATGATGTGCTACACACCTCCAATAGACTGTTGCCTGTGAATGCATAAAACAGAAGGACGCTGGGCATTTCCAGCTTAGTTCAGAACTGTATAATAAGGCATTCAACCATGTTAATAAGGAAATAAAGGCAAGCAACAGTGAATGTGGACAGCTCAATAGTTTAGTTAGTACACCTTAATGTTTTTCTAAGGTCAGATACCACTCTCTTGTCTGCGGGGCAAATGTAAATCATCAACCAGGGGGAACTGTTAGGTAACCAATTCCACCTACGAGCACCTCTAAAGCTCACATAAATTTGAACAAATACTGGAAACGTTGGTTTTTGTTGCATTAGGCTGTACAAAGATGTGTACAAAGGGAGCTTGATGCATTTTCTTAGGGAAATTCCAAAAAGAAATACCAAAATATCCAATGTCATCAGTTTAATTAAGAAAAAAATTGATCTGGAGTTGTACTCATGACCAACTTTTTATTGGGTTGTTTTCAAGGCTTTAGGCTGTGAGTGCTTGATAATGAAATGCCATGACAAGTAACACCAGATACATCTGCGTTTTGACATCACCCACACTTATATCCATTGCAAACCCACAAACTGAGATTATAGCTCATCACAAAGTCAATGAAAATGTGTTAACCCTTTGTTACCTGCACAGTATTACAATATGCTCAGCCAGCTGGATTGTTGTTTGATTCTACTGTGGTTGGTATACCCTGCTCTAGCAGCAACATGGTAAGTCAAGCCATGATCTTATGAAAAACTAACTACAATGATACTGTGGCCCTGGCAGCAAGGCCAACCTGTGATGGGCCTCGCCCTCAAAATAAGCTGTGTCTTGTGCTACACTCAACATTGCTCATGTGCGTGTCTGTACTGGATACGAGAGAAAAAGCTCTGTTTCTCTCTCTGTTCAGCTCACAGTCCTTTTGTTACTTCTGACAGGTTGTCAGTCCTTTGTTCCTGTTTTGAATCAACAACCTTAATCAGCCTTATTACTGCTCAGGGGTATTACAGCTGTTCATTTACTGCTTATGCCGAACTAACACTTCCTGGTGCTGCTGCAAGGTAAACAACACCTTAAAAACGTGTTTTCTTGTGGAAACCCATTTGCACTGTGCCAGCATGGCTCACACGTTTACAGATGATCTTGGCTCGACTCGAGTAAGATCATCTATCTCTACTTCCATTATCATTATATCATTAATGCTAGTTATGTAGCCCTGCTTGGGAGTGCACGCTCACTCACTGGGTCCCTAAACAGGGCTACTAACTAGGTGGTAGCTAGCTTCAGTTTGTGACCAAAACAAATGATCTTTTAAGGCATATTTGAAATCAGACCGATTGTTTTATTAGAAGTTTAGAGCACCTTTGGTTGTCTGGAGGGACAACTATTATGCTTATAGATGTCCAATATAAATATCGCCAGAGAGAGCTAAATTAGTCATGAAAAGAACATTTTTAAAACTTGAGCATCCCTGTGATGCTGTTCACCATGACGCCAGCAGATGGTACTACATGTCTGAGAATATAGCTGATCCTGTTTCTGCACGCCATTGCAATAACTCAAGTAGATGGCACTCTGACCTTACTTTTAGATATGGCACTAGAGCCAAGAGTGAGAACACTTGACTCTTATTAAACAAAACCCAAAACAGTATGCCTAATGTGTGGAAAATAATTCATTTAGAGCCACTTGTTATTGGACTCCTGTACTTTCTGTTCCCACTCAGCAAGCTAATACGAACACATTTCCAACAGTAGCACAAACACACAGTGTCTGCTGTGGCTGCACGCGCACAAAATCATGTCAAACCGCAGAGGTCTTGTCTCAAGCTCTCTTGCAAATGTATTCTGGCTGCTCATTTACCTCATTAGCTTTAATAGATCAGTAATTGAAATTCATCAAAAATTCTTGTCAGTGCACTCCCCCCTGATGTCAGTGGGCTTTCAGCACCTGCTCAGGCTCCATTACCGGGGGTCCTCGCTGGGCCCTCTCATACCACAGAGTGACAGAGCATTAGTCACTGAGATAATCAACCTCAAGACACTGTTTGCCGCTAATGCTTTTCAAGAACTATTTACTTCACATGCCAGTTGGTGTCTTATCATAGAAGAAGTTTCTGCTAGATAAATGTGATGAAATGTTCACAGATCACCTTGTTTTCGAGGTGACTGATTATACTTAAAAGTGCTGAACAGCTGGATATTTTCATATTGTTAGTTGCATATTGTTGTTATTTACAGCTGCCTGCTTTTTGGCTGATGGTATAATGACATGCTGCGTCTCCCCAGAGTGTGTGATGTACATTCAGTTTTTCCTATGATGCTCATCGGCTTTGTATCAGGCAGGCAATGCTGTAAAAACAGTGGTCGGGTCATGAAATACTGAATCAATAAATACTTTTTTACCACTGTGTACAGGTCAGATCTTGCAGCTGTGCCAAAATGTTGGCATGGTTGTGAGAAGCATCCAGGTGAAAGCCTTCTTCAAAAAAGAGGCAACTTTCTTCAGTCCATCTGGCCAGCTATCAGAGCTGAACCTCCAGCCTCCGGCTCTAAGGGTGCTCATCAGTGTACCTTCACACTGACTGTAATGAGGAAACAGGCCATGTGTTCAGAGCGTGAATATATTTTTATTATTTTGTCTTGACCCTAATATGCTGTTATTTGTTTTCATCATTTTCAAATGTAGTGATGCACACCGTATGTGCAACGTGCATCATGTGTTTGTAGGCCTAGGCTTAATTGAAAATGTATATAGACTACAAATGTCTTTGCAGCATGTCTACCTATTTCCTTTCAGTGCTGAGGCTTAGTGCAGAGAAGATACTTGACTTCTGGTGAGCCAAGGTTGACTTAATTCTCCTGGAATAAATGAAATAAATTAAGAGTTTTGTGAAGGTTTGGTGTCAAAAGGACACAAAAAGCAAGACATATTAAAAACTTGCACAAAGCATTTTTCTTTATAATATTTAACACACACTTGACCCTCCGAACCTCTTTACACCAACTAACACCTTAACTGTATAGAACAAAATCATTAACAATATGAAAGTGAAGAATATTGCAATTTTGATGCTGCAGCATGTACTCCATGCTGAAAAAATAACATAAAAGCTGAAATGATGCACCGGTAACCTTCATTAATTGTGACATTATTTGCCAATTATTTTTCATCTCTAAATTTTATGTAAACAAATTACCACCCTTAATATCAAATCTAATAATCTAATCCTGGTTAACATCTGCACATTTGTGATGTCACTGCCTTATTTTTAAAGACAAAACAGTAATGGCATTTTGGTATTTTTCTAAGCTGTATATAACTGACTCTTCAGATGTCTATCTTCTATAATATGGGTCCTCTCCTCTGTATGGCGAGCTAGGCCGGAGGCGTCTTCTATCAGCCATCATGTCAGTGTGCAGACCTCTCCGAGACCAGAGCAGGACATACACTGGCCCTAAAATACATCACACACACTTTAATGGGCAGAGGCTGCGGCTGGCCCGTGAAATATAGCTCTGATACCAGTCCTGTAAATGGCTAGCCTCTGCGGCGTATTTCATTCTGGAGAATTAGTCCTGTTTAGCAGCTGCTGTTATATAGCAGCTGTCCTCCACAGGTCTGAGTCCGGCAAAATATGGCTGTTTGATTGACGATTCCAAGGATTTTTTTTTCTTTTCCTCTTAAAATTCTGTTCCACATCAGTCAGATCACTATAAAACAAGGTTGAAGGAAGTTGCAGAATTCTGTCTTTTTTTTCTCTCAATGAGGTTGAATTGTGCTGCGGAGAAGTGATCTCATAGCTTTGCAGGTTTAAATCAATCCAAGGCGACTCACCACAAATCAGAAAGGGTGGAATGGGTTTACCTTTGTCTGTCTCATTAATCTAGTGATTCAAGGCCTCATAGTCCGATTTTCGGGACTGTTCCTGTGGGTGTGAATATGGGGAGCTGCTACAGATAAGCAATGGCACCATATTTATTTTTGCATGCCACATATTGCACCATTAGTGTGAGAGATAAACCAGGCCAAAAATGCCACTAATTGACCCCTTCTGTTCATATCGTGATCAATTACAGATAACACAACACATTTAGTGAATTCATAAATTATATATTCCAGTTCAGGCCTTTTTGTTTTCGTGCTGCAACTGTGGAACTTCTCCTGATGAGAGGAAGAGTTCATGCAAAAAATAGTCGACTTCAGAAGAATTTTCTACGTGCCTGACAAACGGTGATAACAATTTTGAGAAACAACTTGATATTGACTCTAAGCCATGCTCTTTTAAGCCCATATTTGCTCATTTGATAAAAGTGACAGTGACTCTCACTGTCACTTGTTCACTTTGTCAACTGAGAGAGTTCCTGAGGGTAAGATCCTCGTTAATTACACTCAGTGACGTTTACCCTCACTAAACGCCCCAATTCCCCTCACATGGTGCAGTGTTCGGGGCTGTGCTTGTCATTTACTGTTGTGAGATGTGGAATAAAAAAAGAAGAAAGCCTTATGTATTGTCAGTTTTATTGCTCATGTAGTTTATGTTCAGATTAATGAGGTTAGATTAATATATTGGTTATCAGTAATGTCCGTTTATCAACTGACAGAGCTTCTTTCATGACATTATGGGGGGAAAGTATTTCTAAAAACATGTTCTTTTATATGATTATATAATTATGTAACACCAGGTTCGGTGAGTCATTCCATTTAACTTTAACGTATCCCCAGAGTTAGTCACTGCATTGGTGATGTGGGTCAATCTGCATTAAAGAGCTGCTCCCCCTGCAAGAATTTAATTAGTTCGGGATTCAAAGGGAAATAAATAAGTTCATGTTTAGAGGTTTAGTGATGCCGTTGCAGAAGATAAGCATGGAAGTCTTTAGTAAACATTATATTCTGGCACATTAACTGTCCAAATTAAAGATGCTGAATTTTGCCACACTGACTATCGGAGACTTCAGTGTATCGGCAGAGGCCTTTAAAAACCCTTATCAGCTGAACCCTACAGATGATATCTGCTGTGTTTTATTACTGTTATTACTGAGGATGATGTCTGTCTCTCCTGCAGCTATGTTAGTGAACAGATACAGGACTTAAAAACTGATCATGACACAGAGAAATCCTGCCAGAAGTTAATGCCAGTAGCAGGGATATTTGTACTTAATCCCTGTCATGAGAAAAAGAAAATAAGACCTTACATTTCCCTGCAGATCTGCTGTGGCTTTATTGTTCTTCAGTGCATTAATCAACTAGTATCTCGTCTTTTGCTTTTATTAAATGCCGTTTCTGGCCCACATCCATTCATTGGATCTTAAATATCCTCCCTCTCATGGGTGCGAGCTTGATTGTGCATAGGAAATGAAGTTGGAAAGTTAGGAGCTCTATTTAAAGTGCGGGTCCCTGGAGCGGCCCCTCTGTCTTAATAACTTACGATCAGGATCCCCGGGTCCTTTCCATTTTATTTCGCCTCGCCGGTGTTCCCGACTAAACCCATTCTAATGAAATGTTCTGCTAAATTGTCAAACGGTCCTGTTTTCCATCCATAAAAAAAAGTGTTTACAGCCCTGGTGAGAACCCAAACACAATAAAGATGGTTGTTTAACTTGATAAATCACAGTGCAGGTGAATGGGGGTATATGCTATCTCATTTAGGAGCTGTGAGTCACTATTAAGCTTGCTCACTTCAAATAGAGATAGGGGCTGTTTGAGGAGTTTCCCCTGCAACACTGACTACTACTTAGAATCAATGCAAATGTGTGCACAGTATTTCCTATGCAGATTTTCTGTCACTCTTTTTTATGTTCTTTGTGCACTTTTATTTTTTTCTCAGCTGTTAATTGCAGCTCTAATCAACAATTAAATTCCTGCACAAAAAAACAGGCAGATGGTTTGCAACACAGGCAACCAAGTTGTGAACATATGCATGTGTGATGTTGATATAAAAACATGGTGGGATTATCGAATTCCAGGGCTTTGGTATCATTAAACATTCACACACTTAGGTCGGGTTTCCCTGAATAAAATCATGATGGATTAACAGATGCCACTCAACACCTTACTACATGCAGCGTTGCTCAGATATTTGTGTGTGTAGCATTTTTTCCCCCCCTCTCAGTTCACACAAGGTTCGATTCCACTAGCAAATCAATACAGGTATTGATGGGCGTCAGATAAAAACCATTATGGCAACCAGCTCTAATTCTTCAGCTGAATTGATTTCATTTTAAATGATCCATGTACATCCAGTGGAGCACACCACCGCTGTGAGTGTGTTTTACCTTGACTTCATGCGAGAGAGACGTTATTCATCACCAAGAGAATGTCCCTTCTTCACACCCCAATAAAAAGCAGAGTAATGAAGCTTCTGTGGATGCTGTCACCCCAACACTGCTTTATAAAGGATGACACAATTATATTTTACCAGCTCACCAAAAATGCTGACAAGCCCTGGTTCAATAAAACGCAATCTGTACTGAGAGAATCATGCTGGTTTCTTTGCTCTGGAGTCATAGCTCATGAACTACAGGGTGTCGTTGCCTTGGGATGCTCCTCAAAGAACATTTTCTCCTCACAATTAAGCCAGAAAAAAAGTGTTGATATTAGGGCAAAGAATGATACATCAGTATTGTTTTAGAGAGGTTCGGTCTTGTCATACTCCCTTGTATCCTGTGCAACACATCTCGCAGGGGAAATAGCTTCACAGGTCTTTTCATTGGCTAATTTGAACTCCACATTTTCCCCTCTCAGAAATGCATAAACAGGCATGACATTTGCCTCTGAGCAAACAGAGGCTAATGCTGCATTACTGTCAATCAGTCAACTTGGTAAATGTTTGTCTAAGTATGATGGATGATGTGTCGACAACATTAAAAGGCAACCGCTTCCTAAACCTGAAATCTTGCATATTCAGAGACAGCCGGCGTGATGCTCCAGACAGCCGACCGCCGACGCCCTGCTGCTAGATGCTTACCAGCAGCAGGATATGGCTGCTTCTTAGCGGACGGCATGTTTTTTTCCTTGGAGAGAGACACATCTGGCCTTGGATAATCTCTCCTTAGTCTTCTACTGTGTAATACATGCAAAGCTCTGCTCCATGTAATTCCCCAACTGCTCTTTTTTTCCTCCTGACAAGGGTAAAAAGGCCAGTAGTATGAAGTATATTGCATGTGTTTTAACCCACTCTCACTGTTGCCGGTGTGAGTAGTTTGTCCATGCAAAAGTGACTAAAACATTAACGTGAAGCAGAACAAGAATTACATAACTGCTTCCTATTAAATCTATCTTTTATTCCATTCCTGATGCTTTAAAAAGCCGAGCCAAATAAAAAAAAATGAACAAAACACAATAGTCAATGGCAGCTCAAAATGTGGTCCTGCTGTATAGTTATTCATTAGCATTGTTGATGGCGTGCAAGTAATCCATAAACATGTCATAATTATGCTTTGTGAAAGGAAATCAGGACAAAATTGAGATTGAGCATCATGCAATGTTAATGGTAATGAAATGTGCGGTGCGTAGCCGGATGCCTCGAGCCTGAGGAATATAATATGTACTAGCAGTGTCTCACTTGTTTATTTATTAACAGAGGAATTGTCTGCTTCACTTGCTATCACTGAGGCTTGACAGCTGCAGAGTCCAGGTGATGCATGAGCCAATATGTGGACTGGAGAGGGCTCAACGTCGCACATCAATATGAAAATCAGTTCCTGGCAGAAATAGCCCAAGGCAGTACATCCAGCTCCAAAAAGTGACTAATCTTAGGGTCATAAACCCTGCACAAGACGCCTACGGTCTTTTTTAGAGAGACAGGATTCAGAAATGCCATCATTTTCCATTCCACAAGCCAAGGACCTCGCTTCTTGCATTAGCAGATTTCTTTTAATAGTGTGTGAAATAGCGGGGTTGCCAGAACTAAGCAAGAGCAAATAAAAGAGAGAGGGGGGGATAGTGAAAGGTGACCTTAGTCTCTGGAGCGCCAGATTAAAAACTTCAAATGCTCAGCCAGAGGCTCTCCTAAAGAAACAAAAAGACCACAGGCACAATGTTACAGTAGATGGAGGTGGCTGCCAAATATCATCTTCTTACAGAGAGGGATTATGAATTTCACAAGGCAATGGTGGTCCCATTGGTGAGAATATTAGTTCACGTATTGTTCTCCAGATCTGCATATATTTCTGTTTATTTTCTTCTTCTCCTGACTTTCAGAACTTCTTAGCCATGATTGGGCAATGAAGCAGACTACACTGTGCAGACTATTTTGAAATTCTTACATGAAACCTTTATGTTTTACGACATGTTTAACATGTCTTACAGGAGGAACCAAAGGAACTACGTTACTGGCAAAAAATAGTATGGCCATTTTTTTTAAAGTGGCAGACAAAATTGACTCTGATGTAAGAATAAGAATATAGCTATAGAAAATGCAACCTATCTATGACTATGCCTTCTGCTTTTTGACAGCACTGATGAAGCTGTAAGTCACACTATCAACTTTCTGAATTGCTTTAATTTAATAAACAAATATAACCCTGGCAAAATGAAACAATTTAACACGCAATATGCCCTTTATCTGGTACATGTGGAAGGATAAAATAGAAATCTGCTCTATATTGGAAATGTAGTGTTTTGGAAAATAACTCTTTAAGTTGTTTTCAAGCTGAAGTTGTAGCATCCTGTTGTTAAGCAACCAGATTGTCTCCAGCATACTGCTGCTCCTTTGAATGAGTGGACATTGCACATTATAGGTGAACAGGCAGCACTTCTCCAGCCCCTCCAGTGGCTTGATAATAACTCAGCTCGCTTAATTACAGACCCGGCTTCGCGGAAGAAAAAAAATAGCAAGAAAATGATTTTACTCATGAGGAAAGTGAAACAATGGCTCACCAAATCCTTGAATGGATTTCTATCTCAAAGCTCGTGGTGGAGACAGTTTGAACTGTAGCATCAGCGGGTGCTTTAATTACTGTTCAATGACTTTACTCTGAGTCCTTGACCTAGTTTAGATTCCTTATCAAAAAACAGCCATGCCCGGAGAAAAGATTACTTTTTAAACTTTGGAAAGAGGGGAGGGCAGACAGAAAACAAGCTAATGATATTGCACAAATACATGGAAGGGGACACAGCCCAGAGCCATTTGGAAAGCAATAGCCCATTCCAAGATGTGGCATCGGGCTGGCATCCACACAGCTCTTAAATTCCTTTTCTCGAGCCAGATGGCTATGGAATTACACATTTTTTAATCTAAAGCATGAACCTCTCTAGGCTTGGGGAAATCTTCTTGGGATAGCCATGTTGGATTTATTTGCAGAGGAGACAGTCTCTTGCCCTGGGGGCAACATTTGATGGTAAATATGAAGTTTGACACTGAATGTCCTGAGTCCACTTGGTTATACTCGGAGAGATAAGGCAAACTCACAAACTTTCACAGCATGCTGTAAATGGGGTCTGGTTTTTTGAACAAATAAACACAATCTTTTTGCTTAGATTGAGATGAACCTGATGGCCTATATACAATACTGATAGACTATGGTTATTGGGCGGGACACATCCTACCAAATATTCAAGTATGGTAAAAATGTCAGCCAGCAATCTAGCTTGCAGCATGTATGCGTATTAAAATTAATCAGTATCATAAAATAGCATCACAGCTACAGTGTTGTATGGCATTATAGCCTGTTTTTGTATGTTAGGGTATAAGCAGGTTAAGAGGCTAATGTCAAGCGTCATGCTCTGGTACAGTGGTTGGGTGAGTAATATGTAAAAAACAAACAAACAAACAAACAGAAAAACAATGTAATAATTTAAAAGGTGAATGAGAGGGACACGGATTGGGGGTTTGGCGCAGAGACTGCTGCACAGGGCCCACAACACGTCATTTTGTGTCAGACCTCCCACCCCCCAGTGTTTACCCCATGGGTACGGCCTTGCCTTTAATACTTAATAGACTAGCCTGACATTTTTGAAAAGACCTATTTATTAAATTATTTCTTAGATTAATTATTTGATTTCTGCTGGAGAGTTAGATGAGAAAATGGACACCACTCTCAGATCTGTCAGTTAAATTTAAAGCTACAGCTCACAGCTGGTTAGCTTAGTTAAGCTAAAGACTAAAAATTGGGGGAAACAGTTAGCCTGGCTTAAATACATCTTGTTTGTTTAATCAATTCAAAGTGTAAAAGTAACAATTTGCAGTTTTAAGAGAGGAAACTAAAGGACAGCTAGGCAGCTTTTCCCCTCTGTTTCCAGTCTTTATGCTAAGCTAATGGGCTGCAGTGTCATATCAAACAGTTTGAGTGCTATCAATCGTCTCGTCTCACAACTGTATTTCCCAAAATGTTGAACTATCCTTTTAAGCTCTGTTTAAAAGGCAACATATTTGAATCATTATTTGCCACTCATTAGAAATATTTATAACTTGTTCACAAGTGTTGAGTGGAGCATTATTTTCCCCCTCAGTGCTCTGAATTTGCTGTCAGTGGAATGTGTGGTGTGTGAACTGAATGTGTGAACGATTGTGATGGGTGCGGACTGCAAGAGACACCTGAATAGTGTTGATTATTATATTCTCACTTAAAAAACACAGACAATCAAGTTTTGTGATATCTACATCCCTCAAGATATATGCTGGATCAATGCTACATTTTTTTTTCTTTTTTTGGCAAAACCAAGATGATATTTTGCAGTGGGCACATACAGAATGTTCACACATGTAGGCCTGACCTCCAGTAGCCAAGACCTACAGTCCAAGGACTAGTCTTCTATACTTGGGGAAGAAAACAATTCCAATTTTGTAAAAACCCAGGACGAAAAGAAAAGTCTGGCAGGTGTGCGGTGGTCTTTCCACACCATGAATGCAACATCAAGCAATGCATTTAAAGGTTAATTAGAAAAATTATCTGTTGAGCTGAAAACAAATGGTACCACGGAGTCCCCCTGCTGGCAGACGAGTTAATCTATGGCAGGTCTCCTCGCTGGTCCACCTGCGATCCATCTCCGTCACTCTGCTGACAGTCCCTGCGGGCCGCTGAGAGGATACGCTACATCGCACTGCTGTGACTAGCCTGCTAATGAATACAGAGGAGCACAGGACGTCCAGACGCCCACAAAACGGTTGGGAAGACTCCTCTGGCTGCTCAGATCATTCTCCGGCCGAATGTCGGCTCAAATGAAGCGGAACATGGCTGCTAGACTGAGAGTGCAGAGAGGAATGCCACTCATCATGGGCAGTGATTGCTCTGATGTTTGAGATTCATTCAGTGAACCTTAATAGATCCCTAAAGGTATGAGAATAGATTGCAGGTTATGGTAGTTCTGATGGAAAGGGTTTGATATGTATGAAGATTATGCTGTAACAATGTTAATGCAAAAAACAAGTTTAATGTCAGTCCAGACAAACACATTTTGTATGGTAGATTAAAAATTCAGATTAGGGTTTACAAACTGGGAAGGATATTAAGATAGATAGAAAGACATTTCCTGTTGTGCCTGATTTCACAAAGTGATGCAGGTAGCATTTCAGCATAGTCTCAGGCTACTGAGCCAGCCATGTTGGGTGCCCCTAGTAAAGCCTGCATGCGCACAGAGACATTAGCTGTTATAATGGACTATCTCGTCAAACAGCTCCGTGTGTGTTTCTCAAGAATAGTTAGGGATGGGTTTAGCCTAAGCACTGAGGTGGGTAGTAAGGCATTACAAGTAACACATATGAGTAAAGAAGTATATATTTCAAGAAATGCGTGCTTTTTATATTCCTTTTTTTAAAACTGCACTTCTGCTCTTCATTTTTGAGCCAGTAATCCACTTTTTACTTTGCTACATTTGCCACTTATACCTTCATTACAACTAGTCTTTGAGTGTAGGGTGGGGGAGAGCGCGAGAAGCACCTCTACTGACAGATGCCAAGTTTGCAGCTGCCTGGAAGAAAAAGAAGCACCACCTGTCTTTTGACCACGACGTGATGATGATGGAGCAAAACCCAGAGCAAGAGGCCGCTTCCAGCGACAATCCCCGGCCACATCTGGCCACACTTTTTATACCAAAAGCTAAAAAAGACAACAGCTACATGATAAAGTGCTTGCTGTGCCTCCTGAAAAACAATGAGTTCTCCACATTTAAAAGCTCCTCTTCTAACCTCAGCAAGCACACTGAAGTTAGCTGCATATACCGTACGTGTAAATGTCAGTGCCAGGCCAAGAACATTCAGTGTCCTATGCGGCCCCCCTGCCCACATCATTATTATTATTATTATTAGTAGTAGTAGTAGTAGTAGTAGTAGAATTATCTTAACTTAGCAAACAAACAATAATAAGTAACAAACACTAAGAGGACACAGTAGCTACACCTACAGGAAGATCCACCCCTGGTAAATGTACTGTGCTAGCTAACGTCAGCAGTGTTCATTTTTTATAAGTAATGTTTATCTTAGATGATATGATAATAAAGAGGGGGCAGAGGGGAAGAGATGGAGACAGGGTGAGAAAGACAGAGTGAGAAATTGTTCATATCTCAATATATAACCAGGTACTTTGTCTTACTTTTACTTGTTCATGAAACAGTAATTTTCACTTGAAAATTAAAGCCCTTTACAGACTTTACAGCCTGGTACAGGAAAATGGTTTCGGTGCATAGCTTATTTCCCACTTCATGACAACAGTGCAGGGGATGAATTTTGATATAACTCACCTGTTTCAATTTAATTAAGGCCTACATATCCAAGACTGTCTGTGAGGCGTAACCACAATCTATGGCCCCGTTTCCACCAAGCACTTTCAGTATGGTACCTTTGGAACCAAAAGTAATGCTTCAGACATGGTACCTAGCCCCTAGCGGTGTGGGCGGGGTTGTTGTCACTCACTGTTCCGTCCAGCACTCACTGTATTTCCTCATTATAGGTGACACAGAAGGAAGTCTGCACCTCATTTATCGTCCACAGAACGAGGCTGCATGCCGACATTTTCAGAACAAAATAAAACAGGCTGCAGTGAGAGTCTCTCTCCATGAGATATGGGATCAAAATTCAAAATTTGGTCGAAATTAACATATATAAACACTTGAAGATCCTGTCATTACTAAAAGTGTATGTCATATAAAAACTAAAGTAATGGTCAAAGCTGTCATATGGAATATTTAAGGTGTGTTGATTGATTCACGTCGTCACCTCATACATTGAGTAACATTACAAGTTAACATTCTATCCAAAAAGTCGCCGGCAGTCAGCCCAGCGAAATTTCTTTTTTCCGACTCCAGCTGCTTCAAGAGGTACCCTGGAAATCCAGAGTTCTCGCGAGAGCACAATTTGAATTTGCTCAGCGAGTCACTCTGGCAATCAGTAATGATGCTCATTATCTATGCCCATGAAACCGAGCTGCACCAATCACATCGGTGTATCTGATATAGGCGGGCCAGAGGCGAGCTAAACAGATGACGACAGTGCCGCGACGAAGAAGTCTGGAATCAGTCAGTAAACATTGCAAGATGGCTACGGATGAACACCAGTTGTTTGAAACGGCTTTGGCCGCTACAATGAATGGGTTAGACTTGGCTTTTTCTCTGAAAGAGGAACAGAAGACGGCACTCGAGTCTTTCCTTTGCAAGAAGGACGTTTTTGCTGTTTTTGCCGACCGGATACGGCAAGAGTCTAATCTACCAGTTAGCTCCGCTGGTAGCTAAGCGTATACGTCACCCCGTGTATTGTTCTGATTGGTCGTAGTGTTATCCAATTGCGTGCAGTGATATTTTCAAATGCATGCTTGGTGCCGCCCCTCGAGTTACAGTTATAGTTACAGTCTACTAATAAAACTATTCACAGTATGAACAGTCATTACATAAGCCTCTAAACCAGCCACAGCTCAGCCCTGAGCAGAGTGACCATCCACTATTGACCAAGCAACAGACTGCAGTGTACACAGCTCCACCTTTTACTACCAGATCTGTGTGCTAGGTACCCCAACAAAAGGGGTACCAAAAATGGAGACGATACGGAGCGGCTTCATTGGTACCATCCACAACTTGAACTGAACTGTACCGTACTGCTTGGTAGAAACAGGGCTTATAAGTCAGATCCAGTCCTTGCTCCTCCACAGCTCCACCTTCTCATCTAAATATGGTCACTTCTAGCTTCAAACATCCAAAAATGCCAAACTCAAGGCTTCATAACAGGAATCTACAAACTAGTGGTTGACGTCACAATGGCTGGGTCCATTATTTTGATACAGTCTATGGTTTTGCTTAATGACAAGGCCCTGTAATAATTTTGAGAGCTGACTATACCAAACATCAATGAGTTAATGTGTACAAATTGTAATGGTCTTGTTACATGACTTTCACTTGATTGGAAAGCATGCCTGTCTGGGTCAGAGTGCTATGTCACAGCTTAATTTATTGTCACTGCTGACATTCACAGCAAGCCATTAGAGGACTCCCTGCACTCATCCTTTCATTAGCAAACTAAGTAACACCAGCATTCAAATATGAGCTGACCCACTGCACCATCAACACAGGAAGAGGGGGGAAGTGAGGAGTGCAG
This sequence comes from Epinephelus moara, assembly GCF_006386435.1. Taxonomy (NCBI): domain Eukaryota; kingdom Metazoa; phylum Chordata; class Actinopteri; order Perciformes; family Serranidae; genus Epinephelus; species Epinephelus moara. The sequence goes on from NC_065512.1 coordinate 28,360,177, forward strand.
GAAGCTTGTAATTCAACACATTATTTAGTTGTCTGGTGCTTCACAGCCTCACACGGAGAACTGGTTATTTCAAAACATGCAGTTCAGTTAATTGTCCTCACACCAACGTAATTATATAAAATCATATAATAACTGCTGTAGTTTTTATGCCATTTAGGTCCTGACCATGGAGCGTCATGCATGTAACCTCCAGGCCAGTATTTCATTCTCACGCTGGTGCTATATTTACACTTTTTTTATATATATGTTAGCACTGACCCACTTCATTCAGCCTCATCTGCTCAACATCAAAATGTTAGCTGGACATCTCCAGATTGCCACTACATATACACCTGTTTTCACCCAAACCGAGGTTGATTTACTCTAAATCTAAACTACTGTAGTCAATCATGATTCATCATCAGATCTCATTGCCAATGTGAGTGAGGTCTGACTTCCTGGGGATGAGGCCATATGTTGGGCAGGGACAGTCAGTGAAGTGACTGAGAGCTGACCACGGGGAGCCTCTTCCTGCAGGCGCTACAGGTACGCTGCTGTCTGTCACAGCACAGACACACACAAACAAACACACACACACACACACTCATGGTCAAGATTAGCCTTTTTCTAGTATAATACAACAGGCAGTCTGTGTCATTTGCATCTGATATATGGGGCATTCTACCGAATGTGTGCAAAGTTAGGCTGGAAATATTTTGAAAATTTGTATGTTTTATTTCCAAAATGTTGTCCATTATTCTATTTTTAAGGTTGCATCATATTCCCTCAAATGTATTCCTTATGCTGGGAATATAACAAAGACAAATGTTTTGTGGTCAATAAAATAATTAAATTTTTGAGAGAGTAGAGTAGAATAGAACAGAGCAGAGTATATAGTAGAGCAGAGCATAGTGGAGCAGAGCATAGTAGAGTAGAGCAGAGTACAGCAAAGTAGAGCAGAGTGGAGCAAAGCAGAGTAGAGCAGAACAGAGTAGATCAGAGTAGAGTATAGCAGAGTATAGTTGAGTAGAGCAGAGTAGAACAGAGCAGAGTAGAGCAGAATAGAGTAGAGAAGAGTAGAGTATAGAGTAGAGTAGAGCAGAGTAGACTAGAGTAGAGTAGAGTAGAGCAGAGTATAGAGTAGAGCAAGCATAGTAGAGTAGAGCATAGTAGAGTAGAGCAGAGTGGAGCAAAGCAGAGTAGAGCAGAATAGAGTAGAGTAGAGCAGAGTAGATCAGAGTAAAGTAGAGCAGAGTAGAACAGAGCAGAGTAGAGTAGAATAGAGTAGAGCAGAGTCGAGTAGAGCGGAGTAGAGCAAAGTAGAGTATAGTAGAGTACAGCAGAACAGAGCAGAGTATAGAGTAGAGCAGAGCATAGTGGAGTAGAGCAGAGTAGAGCAAAGTAGAGCAGAACATAGTAGAGTAGAGCAGAGTAGAGCAGAGTGGAGCAAAGCAGAGTAGAGCAGAATAGAGTAGAGCAGAGTAGAGCAGAGTATAGTTGAGTAGAGCAGGGTAGAACAGAGCAGAGTAGAGCAGAATAGAGTAGAGAAGAGTAGAGTAGAGCATAGTAGAGCAGAGTAGAGAAGAGCAAAGTAGAGTAGAGTAGAGAAGAGTATAGTAGAGCAGAGTCGAGCAGAGTATAGTAGAGTAGAGCAGAGTAGAGCAAAGTAGAGCAGAGTAGAGCAGAGCAGAGTAGGTCAGAATAGAGTAGAGCAGAGCAGAGTCGAGTAGAGCGGAGTAGAGCAAAGTAGAGTATAGTAGAGCAGAGTATAGTAGAGTAGAGCAGAACAGAGCAGAGTAGAGCAGAATAGAGTAAAGCAGAGTAGAGAAGAGTAGAGTATAGAGTAAAGCAGAGTAGAGTAGACCAGGGTAGAGTAGAGCAGAGTAGAGCAGAGCAGAGACTTTGGACCACAAAATTATGGGGTTTAACTACTGACCATTCCATTTTGTCACTACCGAAACAGTCACTACGAAACTTTACCATAAGTTTCGGTAGTGACCAGTGTTGGGTAAGGGTTACTTTAAAAGTAATCAAAGTAAGTTACTGCGTTACTTTCTGGCAATGAACCACAGGGCGCTAAGCCTACATTTTTTGTCTCCAAAATTAAAGTTATGGACCACTTGCCCTTCACTGAGATCCAATTCTCCCATC
>NC_065512.1:28362437-28371947 GCF_006386435.1 Epinephelus moara
GACGACCGGGGATAATTGGTGAGTACCAGCGTGTAGTGTGTACCAGGCATAATGCAAGTCCTGAGTCTGAAATATGTCTGTCAGCGAGTCCTACTCCACCTATTGAGACTTCACCATAGACAACATCAGCATTTCTCCGACCACATAGCGAGCCACAAGCTCCGTGGCTTCTTTCAGACTGATAGGTTTAACGTTATCTCCATTATTAGAACCAAACCACAGCCGTTGCTGTTTCGGTGTTGTGTATTAGAACCAAACCACAGCCGTTGCTGTTTCGGTGTTGTGTTTGAAAATGTACTTAAGTATTTGATTACTCAAACAGCAAACTTATGCGTTAGGTTACTCGTTACTGCAAAAAGTAATCAAAGTACTCTAACCCAACTCTGGTAGTGACTGTTTCAGTAGTGACATTTCTAGCTATTTTTCAGGATAACTAAAGAATGCTAGCAGTCACATGGCTAACAAAGCACATGTTTGAAGAGTTGTTCACACAGAAAAACATAATACTTTGCATAAACCCCCCAAATTTTTACATAATTGAAGAGAACATGTGTTCGGTAGGGACAATTTTAAAAGTTACACACTGATTTTCAGACTTTGGAAGACATTTATTTAAAAATGATGGGAGTCAGCGACTTACCATGCAGCCATGTGGGACGGGGGTGCAGTACTACCCCCCTTCTCAGAAATTCAGGGGTGTGGCTAAAATCCAGACTCACCCAGTGCATTAAAACTCTTGTGTTTCAGTAGTGACATGAAAACAAGGGACACTATATTTTTTTAGCATAGTTTATTTATTTAAAAATTAATTCCACAATACATCTAAATCTTTCAACTTCTGTTTAAACTTAATCACAAATATGTTTTAAATTACACTTTTGAAAAAAATATTAAAAGTGTTTTAAGTGTTATTTACATTAATTGAATTTTAGAGGTCAAGGTTGGGGACAGCTACTTCCCAATAGAAAGTACCCTATAAATGGTGATTTTGGATATATTTAGCTTATCACTTTTTCATTTTTTATTATTTTTGTTGTGTTTTTTGTTAAGGGACAGCACTTTGCACACAATCGGTAGAATGCCCCATATAGGACAGGAGGACACGGATTTGCTATTAATGTGATTTTTGTAAGTGGGGTTGTATGAGGTACTCATCAATAGTCAGTCTATTACATACAATAGATTGCAGTTGGCACACTCCGTTTGGTAGAAGCAGACAGGACTGGCACCCCAGGAGCTCAGCAATCCATCGCTGTGAATGGGGACTTTCAGCAAAACATATTTTTAAAAAAGGCCCACCTGAAAAATTTCAATATCAGTCAAAGTGGACACTATATTGACAATATTTTCACTGCTTTACCTTGCTGTCAGACAGCCCTTTCCTTTGGTGCCACATTTCCTTAACTGTATAACTTCCATATTCCTGCGCAAAGGCTCCGCTGTGTCCTATACTGCATTATGCTGGAGGTCAGTTGTTTGGGTTAGAAAGTGCTGTTGTGTGATCTGACTGAAACAAAACTTCAGTTTTCTAAAGATTTTTACGATAGTGCATGCTTGTGTTTTTCTGGCTGTTGGAAATAAAAAGGTAGTGGCTAGTTACACTGAGTATTGACATCATCACCTTTCTTGCAAGTCTGAAACAACATGGTGTTTGCAGTGAACATTTCTCTCAAGACGATTATGTAAACACCGCCAAATCAGCAAAAGAGACACTTGCTGAAGAGCACTGCTGTACCCAACCATCAAGGTTATGCTGCGCTAAATACCCACAAATAAATGAAAAGGAGTTACCAAACAACCAGTCAAGTGTGAAGTGCTGGCATCCTCTAATTCATCTTCTCTCTCTCTTTTTTTATTTTTTCAACCCATTCCCTCTGCAAAAGTTCTCTATACTCTGGTTCACAAAGGTATCCTTTTTGTCTCCACACTTTTATTTTCTTGAATTTGTTGTATCTTCCAAAAACCGCTGAAATTCTGACCCGAACAGCTGACCTGCAGTGTAATACAGTGCGTGGCACAGCTGTTGCTTTTGAGCCCAATCTCACTCCAAAGTTGTCGAAATGCGGTGCTTGGGCAATGACTTGTAGTGTCAGCATGATAGGCAGCTGGTTGCCATTATAGTTTAACAGTGCGCTGCAGCATCAGGGGGAAACGCGGTGAGACAAGAACGAAAGTTACGGTGGCGAAAGTCCGACTAGGGCAGGCAGCAGGGGTGGTGGATGGGTCCAGCAAACACCGACTTTCACCCAGGAGAGTAACGTTTGCGTCCCATAAGATTATAAAGCCAAACCCTGCTCTTTTTTTCTAAACCTAACCACATGCTTTTATTGCCTAAACCCAGGTCAACAAAGAAAAAAGATTCCCGCACACTGTTGCAAAATATTTAATGGGACAAGGCAGCTACGTTTCAGTCATTACAACCTTCGTCAGGCAGAGTTGCCGAAACCCAACCACATGTTTTTGTTGCCGAAACCCAACCACGTGTTAGTTGTTGGAGGAAAAAACAATGTCAATTTGATTCTTGAACTAACGTATTTTGAAAGAGACTGTATGTAAATGGTAAATTTCCTGTGAAAACATAAGTGTATTTTGAAAAAGGACAATGCATGTAACAGGCAGAACTTGACATGGCCTCCCAGAACGTCAACAACCAATGCACCCAGGGTACCTTTCACGTCGGATCTGGACGTGGAAAGTCCATGACCACACGTTGATATGTGATGAGGTCGGAGTAAGAATGTGTTGTGCTTCTGTGTAGGAATACAGATGTTATGCAGTTGAGAAAATGTGGCGCCAGAGGAAAGGGCTGTCTGATGGCAAGGTAAAGCGTTGAAAATATTCTCAATATGCCAATATAGCATGTGCTTTTGAACCCTGTACACTCTGAGCAGAGTTCAAACTTGATTAATGAGACTTGGATTTTATTGTACGAGGCGTATGAGTGTTTGTAAACAATTTTTGATATAGTTTTGCTGTTGTTAAACACGGCCTCCCTTTTACATGAATTCTTTTGACTCCACTACATTTCAGTGAAGGCTCTTGTTACTCGTTACATTTTCTTTGAAATCAGTGGATGATTTTTTTTTCTTTTCTAAAATGCAACAGTCCATAAACTGTGATCATGCAAATCTTCATGTGCTTTGTTTGTCAAAGTGGTGTTCCTGTACCTCTGCCTCGCGTATGTGCTACTTAGGTTGGGCAGCTCATTGGTAGAGACAAGTAGACAGGAGAGGTCATTAGCAGGTGGTTGTATTTGATTATGCGATGTTACTATGGCTACGGCAGCAGATGGAGATGAAGATTTCCCACCAGATCGCCCATGGCCGTACCTCAAGTCCATGTTTGAAGTTTATGGGATGAAGAATGATTCATAGCGTTTTAAATGTTTGCTCTGTTTAACACAAACTTCATCACAGCCCTGAATTCACCATCCAACCTGAGACAGCATGTTGAGGTATGTAAACATTTGCTAATTTCCAGATGAATATTTTAAACAAAGTTGTCTGTGCTTGCAGTAGTTGCAGTTTTTGTGCTTTTTTTTTTTTTTTTTTTGGCTTTCTTTCTTTTTTACTCCAGTACTTTAACTCAAGTTGTAATTTGACTCAGCAACTTTCACATGTATTGGAGTAATATTTGACCAGGAGTATCTATGTAATAGAGTTGTGTACTTTTTCCACCACTGACCTCAACGTAGCACGGAACGAGTAATTTATATACAAATGATCATTTTTGGTTGAAGTGATCCTTTAAACTGATTCCTACCTGTAACCCTGGTCTTTAAAATATGCATTAAAATATGCATTTACAGTCATTGCTCCATGATTAATAACATTTTTAATTACAATACAACATGTAATAAAGTAGAAAAAACAGTGAAAATATTAGTCAAAAAAATATGTTGAGATCCAGTCTCTGCCATCTCCTCAGTCAGTTGCCTTCTGGGCTCTAAACTATCGCAACAACTTAGAAAAAACACGGCTTACAAACTTTTAACAATGCATACAGTAAGTACATGTGTAATATCAGCAGGGTTGGAGTCGCAAACTGCCCCTAGAAGACCATAATCATTGTCCTATGAGTGATAACAGCCACTTCATTTAGTTCTACATTGACTATGATAGGGCTCATTCACTGTGATCCTCAAACGACATTATATTATGAGGAACACGGGCATGTCTTGGGTGTGACAGCACGGGGGTGTGAAATCATGTCCCCTTTCATCAAAAGAGTTATGATCAGTCAAGTTGGGCCCATAACAAATAGCAGGCTTTGCGCTTTTATCAGCAATGCCGTGACCCTCAACGCTGTGACCTCATCATTAATATGGGAAGGCCGGATGATAGATCAAAGCATGGTTCAGTGGAGCATCCCTGGGCCAGAGCTGGCCTTGAATCGTTCATCACACCATCCCTGTGGGGACTTTACGAGGGTCCAGGGAGAAAGGACGCTCTCGAGGCTGTCACATTTGTTTTACCGCTTTTGATAATGGCTCCCTTTTAAAAGATGATACACGCAGAAATTTCTCATTAACACATGGCTGTGATTTTAGCTGTGATGACATCCTCCAATGTTAATAAAACTGGACTGTCACCCAGTGGTTTCAACAATCTGTTTCATGCTTTTGTTGGTTCATTTTGGCTTGGCTACAGTATTTTATCACATATATAAAGAATAGACTGCTGAGTCATAGCAAAAATACTGAATGAGCCAATAATGAGCTGATACAGTTAACTGGAGACCATAGTTCTGGTGGCTGGAGTGTCAATACTGTGCTGTGCTGAAGTGAAAGATTTTTTGTTATGGTTACATCAAAATTATTGCAGGAACAGTTACAGAAACAGAGTGGGAATGTGTCCATTAAAGCTAAAGTCTGTCACCGTTCAAAGTAATAGTTGGCAAACCCAGCATATGAGCATGCATCTATCCAGTCACTCCTGATATGCATACATTAGACAACAATTGTGGTAAAATTGCGACACCTGAATCCATACGGTTTTCCTTATCTACTAATACGAATGTGTGCCATAATGTCACTAAGAGCTTAGTAAAAACAGGCAGTGAAAAGGCTGATAAGGTTAAAAGGCACTTATGTATTCACACATTCCCATCAATATTAAGAACATGTGCATTTGTCCCCACGAATAAAAACATTAAAATAGCAGAGGACTTTATTTTGGACTAAATTAAAGACATTTACACTATAAATTGATGCAGATAAGGCACAAATTGCTTCATAACATTCACCAAGAATGCAGGAAAATTTTGAATTTGATGCTCAAAACTCTCTGGCAGAGGACCCCCAACCTCCCTGTCATATATGCCCCCACCCCTTCCGAAACGCCTCCCCATGCTGAAACAAAACAAAAGCCAATGCTATGAGGATTTGAAAAAAGTTCTCCAGAAACTATTGCCTCTTTAATGGTGGGAATCGAACAAATGGGGAAACAGCTGTGCAAGAAGGGTCACAAGTCACAAGGGTGGTTAGGTCATGTGCTGAAACAGGAAAATCCCCAGGGAAAAACAGCCCTCTGTCCCAAGCTGCATGTTTGTGTGGTCAGTTTGCCATAATAAGTGTCAGCCCCAACCAGTTAGTGACTATAAGTGGATTATCAAACCCTCTAAAACCAATAATATAATCATATAATATAACTCAACTGCTGAGCAAATAAGGTGTTTCTGACATATCTTTACTGCTTATGACGAAGAGTGGACGTGTTGTATGGCTCTGAGTTAGTTGGAGATCCTGGTTTAAATTTTGATTAAAGGTTTCAGGTTTAATGCCAATTATAAAACAGTATTACCTCGAGTCACAAATACACATTATCATTTTAACTGAGGAAGCTAAAGCTGGTATTAACAGTGAGTCATTCATGTTACCTACATTTAAATGTGGAACAGGAGCTACATAATTTGATATATTTTAAATAGTTTATAAAGTTGGATCAGTCACTTTAGTTTCATTGATACTGAAAAGATGCTTATCCCAAGGGGTAAACTGATTTATCAGTTACTTAAGAGATTTAGTGATCGATTTTTATTGTGAAAACTGTAGTACAAAACTGAAGAAAACATTTTTTACTATCTTTATAATATACTGTATTTTAATCTGAAGCATTAAGAATATGCATTTTTGAGCTTGAGCTTGGAGATAAACTGTATATTATGGTATTACACAAGATATTGTCAGGGATAACAACGTAGCTTAAATGGCACCTTTTCTCCATCTCAAAGGCTGCAATATTCTTGTGTGATACGATTCTGGATCATATTCAACAGTTATAGTTAAAGGAGCAATAAGCGAAATTCATCATGTCTGGATTGAAGGAATTAAAAAATTGCTATGTGAAGAACTAGAGGTGTAATTACATCTGGAGTATAGCATGACCTCACACGCCCTCTCTCTGTGTTGATCTCCAGCCCCTTGTTTACAAGCCGGTCCGGCTGTGCGTTCATGTACGTTCATGTGAATCCCCCCCCCCCCCCCCCCCCCCTTCAGAGCCCTTGGTCCTCCCTCCCTATAAAAGGCTACAGCCAGTGAGCAATGGCAGCGTGTATTTTCAAAGCGAAATGGTGGAGAGCGGAATGAAACGTTCACCTGAAGACAACCAGGATCCAATATTACCTCTTAAGAAACAACGGTTGTTGGGAAGAAGGTGTTGGATAGAGAAAGGGACAGAACTCGGATTAACATTGGCCTTGCATTTCCAAGGTGGAGAGCCCTGCGAGAGCTAAAGGGGCTACAATTTGACTCAGAGCTAGCTCTTCTTCTCCTGGACAGGTACAACATAAAGTCAAATGTCTGTTTTCATTTCATTTCATTTCATTTATTTGCACATATGAAATAAGAAAACAGAACATAGAAGTAATACAGTCATACATAGCATGTGCAGGTGAGGTAGAAACCCATTACAGGCTAATGTTAAGAAACCTCACCTAGACAAACATAACAAAACTATGCAAAAAATAATGAAAAAACAAAACATACACGATAACAAACAATAAACAAAAGTGGACAATTGATTATTATAAGAATAAAAATATAAAATAACATTTTACATCTTGAGGCAGGCAAAAACATATCACCCTATAGATGACGTTATTCAGTTATAGAATCTTTTGGTCATCAAAGCAGTTTTTAGTTTCGTCTTATATACTGACAAAGACATGGAGGCAGATAATAAGTAATGGTACATGTTCCACAATTGTACTCCCCTGTATCTTAATGAGTACTGTGCTTAAGATGTATTAAACTTAGGTAAATAAAGGTTATTAATTTGTCTGGTTGTGTAAGAATGGATTTGAGAATTACAAATAAAGTATTTTTGAAAGATATTTGGCAATTTTGTACCCATGAATTTCACTTTGTAGATAAAGGTGCATATTTGAAAAGTGTTGATATCATTAATAACCAAAATATTACATTTCGAGAACAGTGGAGAGGATGCATCATAAGAAGAAGTTGCTATTCTTACAAAACGTTTTTGCAGCAGTAGTATTCTGTGAAGGTATGTGGCACAGGTACTAGCCCATACAATGTTACAATAAGTGAGATAAGGATATATTAGGCTGTAATATAAAGTTAAAAGACAAGATAAATGTACAAAAGCTCTAACTTTCTTAATAATCCCAATAGATTTATTAATGTTATTGCAAACAAAACTAATGTGTTCTTTCCAAGACAGTTTTTCATCAATTAAGATCCCAAGAAATCTTGTGGATGTAACTTTAGTTATTCCCTCACCATCAATAGACAATTTCAATAACTTCGGATCATAATACTTCTTCCCTGCAAATATCATAAAATTAGACTTCTTCACATTTAGAGCCAATTTATTAGTCTTAAACCATTTTGAGTATTCTAAAAGGCCACTATTAACTTCATTAATGAGTACAGATATATTTTTATTAGATACAAGTAAATTAGTGTCATCTGCAAACAGTATGGGACATAAAGTGTTTGATACTGCTGCAAGATCGTTAATATAGATAAGAAACAGTAAGGGTCCCAAGATAGAGTCTTGTGGCACCCCACACTGTATAGCTTTTGTGGATTCTGTACCATTAATAAATACATATTGTTTTCTATTACGAACATAATTACTAAGCCACTTCCATACAGTACCATGAAATCCATATCTGTACAATTTTGCAAGGAGAATTTCATGATCCACAACATCAAATGCTTTGGAGAGATCTAGGAAAATACCACATGCAAACTCTCTCTTTTCCAGAGCGGTATGGATGTTGTCGATTAGATGCAATAAGGCCATACAGGCTGAATGATTTTTGCGAAATCCACATTGGTGCTGATACAAAATTTTATTTAAGTTCAAATGTTTTAGGATACGGTTATACACTAACTTTTCCAAGATTTTTGAAAGGTATGGGAGAACAGAAATAGGACGGTAATTTGTAAAGGAACCTTTATCACCTGTTTTAAAAATTGGTATAACCTTTGCCAGTTTAAGATCAGAGGGAACAATACCATTTTCCAAGGATGCAGTGAAAATATGTATTAATGGTTTCATTATGGAGCTTGATACCTCCTTAACAAGGGAGGCAGTAACTTCATCATGACCTGGAGAAGATTTTTTTAACTCCATTATCACATCATTAATTTCCTTATAGTCAGGAGGTTCAAAGTGATTGACAGATGGAAAGCAACCTTTTATATAATCAGCTGGATCGTCTTGAGTTTTATCAATGTTTTTGGAAATAGAAACTCCTACATTTGCAAAGAACTCATTAAACTTGCAAGCAATATCAAATTGATTTGTGATGGGTGTATTCCCATCAGAAAAACTAGAAAGAAAATTTGATTTTTTTTTTCCTTTTGTAATATTTGATTTATAGTCTTCCAGGTAGCTTTGATGTTGCTTGCACAGTTCATAAACCGATTACTAAAAAACTGTTTTTTTGCAGCTCAAATTAGATGGTTGTATTTGTTTTTATACATCTTATAATTTGCTAAATTTAGGGGTGTAGGGCATAATAAGAATTTTTTATAGAGTTATTTTTATTTTTGGATGACTTGTCCAAACCAACAGTAAACCAAGCCTTATTGATATCAGTACCCACTCTTTTCTTGCGATTTACTAAAGGAAAACATTTTAAGAAAGCTGAGTTGAATGATTTCATAAATATTTGATAAGCTAAATTTGCATCACTCTCAGCATATACCCTTTCATAAGATATCTTCTTCAACATATTTTTAAACTTATCTGTGTGTGTTACAGTAACGTTAGCACATGTCCCTATGTCGATTCAGTTAAATTTAATATTACAATCGTAGCATGGGTTAATGTCCGGAACTTGAGTTATTAGCGGCTCTGTCCCAGCAATGGGTCAGGCGTTACGGTTGTGTTAGGTGAGTAGCCCGGCAGCCCAGCTAACATTTGCAATTAGCATTGTAAAATGTAGCCCAGCGGGCAGCCTGGCTGACTGTGTTTAGCTATTTCCCTGCCTACTTCAATGATGATGGTACCTGTAATAAATGTAATATATTTGCTG
>NC_065512.1:28372298-28373630 GCF_006386435.1 Epinephelus moara
ATAGTCCGTGGAGATGCTGCGGTGCTCGGCTGCACAGATGAGGCGAGTGGGGTGGGGGGTGGAGAGCAGAGGTAGAGGGAGGAGTGGCTCATGACACACTTTGTTTTGGTCTACAGGCAGTGCACAACAGCAAACCTAGCGGTGAAACGATTTCGCTTTTTGCCCCTTTAAGTTGAGTGAACTCTGAACATCACACATTTAGGCTGAATACTGTCCAAGAGCAGCAATAGTCATAAACAGGGCTGCCAACTCTCACGCATTGGCCGTGAGACACACGCTCTCACGCCACACCCCCGAATTCTCACGCTGAAGTGTCCGTCTGAGCCGGCTGTCGGCGTCCGCTCAATATGGTACACAAAGGGTTAACAATCGTTGGTGTCTACCATACGTCCCGCCTCTAACCTCGTACTGCTCATCGATTGCCTCTACCGTTATTTTGGTAATGTGTGATTGGTCCTCTCCAGCGCCGCTCTCTCCACTGATTTTGTGGGTGCGCGTCACCGTACAGCTCACGGCAGTTCGTGAGGGAACGAAACATACACGCGCGTCACCGTCACCGGAGCGCCGAGTGTGAACGGTGAGTCGGTTGGTTCAGTAAATCAGCTAAACAAACACCTGTTGATGTTAGGTTAACTGAATGGCGTTCCTTGGCAACTCTTTGCTAGATAATGAGATGCTAACGAGCTAATACTAGCTGAGCTAAGTTTGGCAACTATTAGATCAATATTATATGCCAGAGAACATGAAATTCCACCTCACATGCTCCATCAGCAATCATAGATGTCATGTAGTGATGACACAGTTCACATTAATGTTTGTAGTAAGATGACATGGTATAAACAGTCTGAATAAATAAAGTGTAAACACTATAAATAATAGCTCCTTCAGTGACAGTCTTCAGCATCCATGGTGTGTGTGAAGGAGAGACTGAGGAGAATAGAGATCCACTGCTCCCAGTAAAAACACTGAGTCATATTCATGTAATAGATATTGGGTGGAAGTGCAACATTTTGGAGCATTTACATTTTTGTTGATTTATTTTATTTATGTTTAACATGATGAAGCTGGGGCGGCACGGTGGTGTGGTGGTTAGCACTCTCGCCTCACAGCAAGAGGGTTGCCGGTTCGATCCTGGGCGTGGGAGCCCTTCTGTGCGGACAGCGTGGGTTCTCTCCGGGCACTCCGGCTTCCTCCCACAGTCCAAAGACATGCAGATTGGGGACTAGGTTAATTGATAACTCTAAATTGTCCATAGGTGTGAATGTGAGCGTGAATGGTTGTCTGTCTCTATGTGTCAGCCCTGCGATAGTCTGGCGACCTGTCCAGGGTGTA
>NC_065512.1:28374107-28420796 GCF_006386435.1 Epinephelus moara
TGATCAGTTTCACATGACGTGAAATTGCATTAAAAAATCATCAACGTACAGGTCGCCGCCATGGAGCACTTTTATGTCCCTACCAATGTGAAAATCAAACCTACGCCCTTGGAGCCAAAACAAAAAAAGTCCCTGTTTCAATGCGCAATACACCTCCCGACCGCTACACTGGATGTTGGTGGCACTGTGGCCCAGTTGACACAGGGATTGCACGAAGAAGAAGAAGAAGAAGAAGATCGATTTCTCCCGCTCTTTTCAGGTATGTATGTTAAGTGTTTGTGCTCCTAAACTTTAAGTAACATTTGCACATTTGTTTTTTTGTGTGTTGTGAGATCATTTAAAGGCATTTCGAGAGCTTTGTACATATTATTTTGAGGTTTCAATGCAGCTGTAAAAGTATACTGTAGGTTGATGCCTAATTAATTTTGTCTGTTTTATCTATACAAAACCATTCCTCTATGCTGCGTTATAATTGTATATTAATTACTGTATATATAGTAGAATATACAAATGAGAATAATTTGTTATGTATATATAAAGCATCATATACAGTAGGTGCGTACATTTTGTTTTAGACAAAATTAAATATCAACCTTTACTCATCTTTCAAAGGAATGTGAGATTGTTCTTGGTTCATTCTTCATAGGTGACAGGGTTAAGTCTGTTCATGAGGCTTGCCACCATTGCAAAGCTGGTCCTGATGTTACCCCACTCCAATGCAGATGCAGAGAGAGAGACTAAAACCAGGAACGGCCTGGCTCTGGATGGAACCCTGTCATCAATAATGACAGTAAAGATGGCTGGCCTGGAGTCCTGCTTCACGTGGGAGCCCTCCCCAGAAATCATCAAGGCCTCAAAAAAGGCCACAAGCAAGTACAACAAAGCACACAGATCTTAAGGACTTTGACAGTAGTCTCCCTATTTTGGGAATTGTTGTATAAATGGTTAAACTTTAATTTGTTTTTTGTTTTTCAATTTAAATTGGAATTAGCTCCATGTAGTTTGGGGATGTTCAAAAATGTCACAATAACATAGCTTTTGGGCTTTTCATTTTTAGTTAAATGTTTCTTGCATGATGTTTCATATCTGTTTACTATTTGATGACTTTATTTTTATACAGAATCCCAAAGTAAACATGCAAAAATTTGAGCCATGCTGCGTCTTGTGTCTTACTGTTGGGTCAGTTGGTTCAATTGGTACACTCTGAGTTAGGCTAATACATTGAGAACCACTGATGTATGGAAAATGGTATATTTAAAAACAACAACAACAACAACACCAAAAAAACGTTTTTGCTGTATGGTAATGACGCTGAATGGGCCATACAAAAAATTGCAGTGTATGTGGCAAAATTTCAGTTGGCCCCACCAAATCTCACTCCAAGGTTTTTTGAAAAGTTGGCAGCGCTGGTCATAAAATAGTTTTATATTTGTTTTTTTGTCAAACATTTCTGTTTCATCCTATTCTAGAATAACTGCAGGGTCAGCTGCAACAACAATAGTTCCTCTCACTATGCTTTGATTATAGATTACACCATCTGAGGCAGCTTTTGACACGTTATCACTACTTGTTATGGCTATTGATCTTTTGTAATTACTCTCTATATGTGTGTTATTGTTACACTGCATGGTATGGATGACACCGATAGCTGTAAAACTACTAACTTTTCTTAGCATTGTTATAAACTGACAGTTTAACAACACAAGTTTTATTTAAATATAAAAGTGATCTCTTTATCTATTTATCTCATGACCTGTTCTAATATATTAATTCAAATTGTTTTAATATCTTAAATTAAACAATCACTCTACTGTACATATGGATTATGTGTGTCACTTGAAGGCCCTGCACACCCCTGGTAAAACCTGCACAAGTGATTTCAATTATTGTGGCTGATTAGACCTCTTCTCAGGACTGTGTGTGCAACTACAGACTCTGCTTGACTAATATGTCATTGAAACATTTGTTAGCTTTGTTGCACCTGTTAGAGAGGGGAAATTGCACCTTTGTCATTTTAACATGGAGTCCTCACCCTCCTTCAGCGTTAGCAGAGGGTCTAATCAGCCATAACTGAAAACGCCCATGTGGGTGTGCAGGGGATCATTTTGGTTTCTCTAAACTTGAGTCTTATCTAATAGATTTGGTCATCATTCTTATCAGCAATGATAAAATTGCTCTGTGGGTATGAATGTAATAGAATTGCTAGGACATCACAAAAGTATCAGGCACAACAAGACTCGAGTCATACAGTCACACAGGTTTTAAATCATATTTTGAGAGAATTACTATCTAAAAAGTTTATAGACAACACTTTGTATCTGTAACTCATACTGTGTGTGTTGGTGTATGATAATATTATGCTCGTAGGATCATCAGTATTGTGAAGTTGTTAGCACTATCTGTAACACCTTTGCTGTAAGCATGGAGAAACTGGGAGCTGTGTCACTCTGTATAAGCCTTATGATTTTATATCATGTACAAATGCGTATTCCATAATACTTGGGGTGTGAGCCAATTCCCCATACTATACAATACTATGAAGTATAATATACGAATTTCATTCATTCATTCATCTTTTAACCGCTTCATCCTCTTGAGGGTCGCGGGGGGGCTGGAGCCTATCCCAGCTGACATCGGGCGAGAGGCAGGGTACACCCTGGACAGGTCGCCAGACTATTGCAGGGCTGACACATAGAGACAGACAACCACTCACGTTCACATTCACACCTACGGACAATTTAGAGTTATCAATTAACCTCAATCAAATTAATCCCCAATCTGCATGTCTTTGGACTGTGAGAGTGCCCGGAGAGAACCCACGCTGACACGGGGAGAACATGCAAACTCCGCACAGAAGGGCTCCCACACCCGGGATCAAACCGGGAACCCTCTTGCTGTGAGGCGACAGTGCTAACCACCACACCAAAGTGCCGCCCCATATATGAATTTTTAAAAACTATTTAAGCACTTAGGTAAGTTGAAGTCACAACTATAAAAGCTGGATAAAACTGGATATTTCAGTGCAGTTATGGCAAGAGCTGAATCCACATAGTGAATTTATGCTCCCCTGTTTTTAATTACCTGTCACCGCAGCATTTTGATCTGTCATGTACAAAAGCTTTGTCAGTCATGACATGTCCTTACAGTAGCATTTGACAGATAAAATGTTACTGCAGCAGAATAAGGAAATTATTGGGAGCATATAGAACAGTATATGGGTTCTACTCCTGCTCCCGGAAAGTATTGCACTAACAGAGAATAATGCAAGGCAGAGAGTAGTGAGAGTTCCGAACATTACAACAAAATGTGTAATTTCACGGTGCAACAAATGGGGTAAACAACTTATTCAAATGATTTATCACATTGTGTTTTTGTTTTCTGAGCTGTTGATGGAATTGTCACATTTTGCTTTTTAGCCTTAAGTGTTTGCAAGTTGCACGGTGTGACTGTAGCAGGATTATCAACAACAACACCATCAAGTGATTTGAATTTTTTAATTAATATCTTAATATAAACAGTAACTTCATGACATGATTCGATGTCATGTGAAAGGAGTCAGTGATACCAGAATCACATCCAATGCAACACTGCAGCTCTGGAGCATTTTAGCCTCTTTCAGTTAATTGTTTTGGTTTTACAGCCTGCTCTCTTCCTGTGTGATTGATCCTTAAAAGCTCTAATTGACTCCCCATGGGTTACTGTTTTAGAAAACACCCTCTTATAAACCCACTGGACACACAACCTGCCCAGCACCAAATGACAGATAAACATACAAAGTGTCTGGTTGAACATTGTGCAACATTTAGCAGCCACACATCCAGATATTGCTTTCGGAGATCAAAATGGAGCTAAAGAGAAGGTAAAAATTTGGACTTACATTCATTAGCCAGCCAGAAATCCAATTGAATATATTTCCAAAATAGCTTTTATATACTGTTGATGTGAGGTGCTGTGTACCTGTTTTTCCTATACTGGCAAGAATAAATAAATGCACTCCTAATGGACAACGACAACTATTTGTAATATGAGGACTTCAGTATCTACAAGCCTGTAATATAGCTTTAATAGTCTCTTTAACACAGGTTTTCCCCTTAAATTAATTTTTTCAGTAAAGTTAGAAAAACACTTTTTCCACACCATTTGAGAACATTGCTTATTATGTTATTTTGAGTAACTGAATGTGTACGATTCTTACACTGACTAAAACATTAAAATCCAAGATGCCATCATCTTTATACCTGCGTAACTACATGAAATCATAGGTGTAGCTTCCATGAGGGGACACATGGGGCACATCCCGCCTTAATAATTGTAATATGTGCATTTGTCCCCCCCAGTAAAGACATGAAAGTAGCAGAGGACTTTTATTTTGTCAAAATTAAAGATATTTACATTGTAAATTGATGCAGAAAAGGCCCAAATTTGTGCATAAAAATTCACCAGAATGCAGGAAATTAAGTGTTCAATACCCCCCCAATGCTGAAACAAGACCTGTGTCCTTGCATAAAATGGAAATACTGTAGCTCTCTTCTGCATCAGATTATGTACATTCCTATAATAGCCAGCCTGACATACTTGGCATACGAAGAAGGAAAGCTCTGTATTCAGTACACTGAATCTTCTCTAGAAATTGCTGTATGGTTAGGTGTGTAAGTGGGCTGTGCAGAGGGACAGTGGAGATTAAGAAGATGAACTACAGCACACTCATGTTGACTGATCTGTTATTCATTATGCTAAAAGATGCACAAAGCATAGCTTTGCCTTTTTAGACTCAAGCTTTCTCTGTCCAAAACTTTGCTCACTGCGAATCAGGAGTTACTTTTGGATTTTTTTTGTAACAAAGTAGAAAGATCAGTGTAAGCAAAGTTTCAGTAGTGTGAATAGGGTGCAGCTACAGAGCAGGGTCTCAGCTGAAGGAGTTACGCTGCTCAACTTTATTTCTGGCCAACTTTGTGTTATAAGCTCAAAAGTAATAAAAATCTTTGCAAAAAACAATAAGCAAACATGCCCCTTGGAGCATACACAATGCAAATACTTTCCCTAAGACAAGTTTGAAGATCTGTTATAAAAGTCACCTAACATTTCGTCTCATTGGCCTACATGACTTTATGTTTTGTTAAAGTCCAGCCAGCCATATCCCTCAGGCTGCTTTTCACCTACAATCAGAGGGACAGTTTCTTTCAGTGCAGACAGACATAGCTCAACTCCTACAGGTAGCAGCTGACATGACTATTAGTCTTTCTTCTGGTACTTGCAGGTGTCAGACTCGCCGGTGCTCACTTGTCAGAGCTGCTCTGTGTGCTGTCTGAGGTGATTCATCTTCTTGCCAGCATCATTAACTTCCTTGTGAAAGGACTGGTAGAAGGAGACTACAAGCAGGGCTCCAAAGAGTTTATGTGCCTTGTCAGGAGCTACTTTCCCTCCTCTGTAATCAGATCCAAACTTCTCCCTCCGTACTTTTTCGCTTTTAATTGTTGTTCTCACTCTTCTCTATCTTAGGATGGAGGACAGTATCCTTAAAGCCCTTTCCTAAAAGCTAGAAATGCAATATTTTGTTAATTGTTTAAAATGTTTCATGACTGAATTAATCTCATCCAGACACCATTCAATAATAGAACAAATGTTGCAATTATGATTGCAGAGTTAAGGAACTTGCTAAAAATACAAAGAAGAAATATGGTCATATTATTAATGCCGCCACATTTATCATCGGTAAAAACAAACAAATGGACAATGGCATAAAAAACACCCTAGGCACTACTCTATTTTGTAATTTCCCCATTAAACTAATGAGTTTCTGTCTTTCACCATTAATTGCTTCATTTCAGTTCTGCTGCAGATGTTTATTTCTGCCATGGCATATATTCGCTGATTGTTTGCTTTATTTAGGCTCCTAAATGAAACCACTTAATTAGTGATTGAAATGTAAAGACCTGTCAAATTAACCCCTTTTTGCGGTACATTACATTTCTGCATTAGACAGAAATGAATTGTAACAGTGGCACAATATATCAGTATATAGGGTTTGATGAAGCTCTCAAAAAGGGCGTAATGTTCAAAGATGCCATCATGTGCTCCTGTGCAGAAGAACAAAGACATACAAACCATTTCTCCTGCTTTATTAAATGTGGCATAACACTCAGCAGTTTTTGATTTACTGAACCTGAAACTACTTTGAATTATGCTTGCAATACTGTTGCAAATAGTTGCATGTGTTATTTGTTTATCCATTGTTTTCAGATGTGCTGCCTTTTTAAACCTCTATTAAACTCTTTTTTTGAATTAACAGCAAAATGAGACGTGTTAGATCTCTGAGATTGTTTTCGTCGAGGAGAAAATAAAAGGGAGCTCACCCCCTGACCCTTCTCTCCAAAACCAAACCCCTTTCTCAGCTGCTTGATAACAAGTTATTATCCAATATGGCAGCCTTTTGAGAGCTAGTGAAAAGTGGCAGAGGGTCTGTGCCGGGGTGTTATTAAGCTGGAGTATGGACTCTTAAGGACCGCTATAGACTGTCCTTCAACCTCGAAGTGTTTTATTATGAAACCACACAGCTTCAAATTCAGTTTGGGTCTTGTCTTTTTACAGTAGGTTATTTTACAGGGGAAATATTTCACCATGCTACTTCTTAAGCTTGCTGTCTGCTAGGAGATATAGATCAGAATTCTATGAATATATTACTGTCAGATATGTTCATTTCATTTTGCCCATTACTGCCTATGGCTTTATTTATGTCATTAGAATTTAATAATACCAGAAAGTGCATACATTCTTTTAATCCGATGCAACTGCAGATGCAACTACTGGCTGTTGCAGAACTAAACACATCCTGTTTTAATGGCGCTGCCACCAATAATAGCTTTAAGTACATGCTATGTAATACCATACAGGTACTACACGGTGCTGTGAGTCTAGTGCAGAGGATGATGGTGAAATTGTTGTTCCCTATCGTTAAGCACTGCAGGGGTAGAACACTCCCAGGATGATTCTCGCTCCTTGTTCAATAATGCAGCTCATAGCGAATACACGCCCATTTGTTTAGGATCATTGTTTGCTCTATATATGTTGCAGACAATTGAGCCAGCAAACCTCCTACTTGAATTTACAGTGTTCGTTAATAGGGTTATAGGAGGAGAGCAAGAGGGAGAGAGAGAGACAGAGAAAGAGAGGGAGCGCTAATAGGAAAAACACTGAATACAGGGGGAGTTTCATCTCTTGTGTCTCCACTTGATTAGTTTAACAGCTCCTTTGATCTTTTGCCGTGATTGAAGTGTTTAAGTGGAACATGAGGGGCAATGGCACAGCCAGAGAGCAGGCGCCGAGTAATGTGCCACCAAATGCCTATGAGGCACAACACCTTAATGTCAGGGGGAAATTAAAACACTTTTCCATTACTGAGGCCCTTGAATCTTAATTCATTTGTCCAGGCACAATACAAAGTAGGTGACAAGGTCAGTAAATACTCATTGAATAAGACGTGAATGTCGACCTTTGAGAGCAGGTAGAAATGAGAACAATTTCAAAATATATATATATGAGAGGGAGAGTTCATGTTTTTCAGTTTTGGGAGTGAATGAAGCTTCTGCACTGAGGGGCAGCTTCCATCGACTAGAGCACTTGGCAACTTTGCACATTCACATCCGCAAATGGTAATGAGGGGTAACTTTCAAAATGTTCTACCTTGGATTTCAGAAATCCTGGTGATGTCGGTAAATTGCAAACAGCAAACTCATGTTTGCCAATCCAGGTGCTCTACGCCAGAGGAACAGCAATAAAGTATGTTGCTGAGTCAAACTGTTTTCTGGACTAAGGCCTGTGAAATGTTTTTTGCTTGTCACCCGTTAAAACAAAGTTATGTCTACTTGCAACCCATATCAATCAATTCAATCAATCAATTTTATTTATAAAGCCCAATATCACAAATCACAATTTGCCTCACAGGGCTTGTCCATGGGTTATCACCAGGGCAACTGAACAGAGATTTTTTTTTTTGATACCTAAAGAGGTCTGGTTATTCAGTAAGATATTTGGATAGAGTATTATGTGTAGCATTCGTGTTTTTTCCTGCTTTTGTATTATGATCATTGACCATTTACTAAGTGTTTGCTAAGCTTGAAATAGGCAAAAGCAAGCTTCTCATTTCTAGCTGGTGGCGGCCATTAATTTAACGTATCCTCATACACCAGTTCGTATGATATCCTACAAAAAAGCATACTCAACAGTTTGTATGATATGCAACGACTTAGCGCCCCACAAATAACACTATGTCCTCAACATAAAGTTACACAATTAATGTAAAGTTACAGAGGTTAAGTTTAGGCACACAGAGTTATTGTGGAAAAGAAACATGGTGAGGACGTACCTTAAAATGACTCAAAGTTCCCTCACAGTTCACATGGTTCCAAACAACGGTCTCATGGGGAAAGTCCTGTGTTTTGTGATCCATCTACCGACCCAACCTGCCTCTTAACCAGACCACTTGGGACCGCTCCCTACTTAAATCCTGTCAGCACATTGATCGTGTGATCAGAGCCTTACAAAATATGTGGGTTATGTGCAAATTACTGGCTCATCATTCCGTAGGATATGTACGAATTTCGGTGCGTTACTTTTTGTAGGAAAATGTACAAACAGCACATAAGAACAGCCTGAATGAGTTTATTGTAAGAGATTTAATTAAACGATAACTTTAAGATTTTATCAGCTGCAGCTAAGTCACTAAGGTAATGTTAGTTCCATGAGTCGGAATTTAATCAGTATAAACTCTTCTGCTGCAGTCTCACAGTCTAATAAGGTGCATTTTTACATGAAATTATTGCAAAGGTTGCTTCTAAGCCAGTCCATTTTCATTGTTTGTTTGGTTTTTTTTTGGTGTTTTGGTTGTGATCCATACTCATTAACCAGATTTTGGTATTGTAGTATATTGCATATACTTTGGATTTGCGGCTCATCACTATCTTGTTTTTTCCTGCTTTCACTCCATGTATTTGCACTGCTCCGCACCGCTGCACAGCAATTTCCCTTGGGATAAATAAAGTTTTATTTTGTCTTATCTTAAATATCAGAGCAAATATTGACCTTAAAGGCACCTTATTGAATTACAAATCTATGCACACTCTCTCTCTTTCTCTCGTATATAATAAAATGCAAACAAACACGCTGCTGTCTGCATAACATCCACTGTCGAATCCAGTTACACCATTACATATTTGTCTGCCAGTCAACCATCAGCCATCAGCTCTTGGAAGCCCTGACACAGTCTGGAGCTTTAGAGTCATAAGCTTGAGGTATCTTCGAGACACACTTCACAACACAAACAATTTGGTACCTGTAATGTTATGTCAATACTGCTGGACACAAGACAGATGTTGTTATTATTTTGTCATTTCAACATTTCGCAGCAGTTGGAGAACCTCAGAGATCCTGTTGCCCTGTACCAGAATGTCAACTAATGACCGGACAGTTGGAAAAGAGCAGCAAATTTGTTACCACTGACAGAAAGCAGTGATGGATTCAAGAGCTGGTGAACATCCACAAAACAGCAGGCTGCCGACAGTCTTAAAGGTCTAGTGACACAGTCGATACACAAGGTGTGAACTGCAGATATAAATGCATGTTCAATACAAGAGAATAATAAATATGGAAATAAAAATTCAGTTTGAAATAATACATGAGTGTCAACATTGTCAGTTAGAAATCAAAGCCATGAAATACAATAAGATATTTTTATTGTTTTCTAAAATAACATTAGTTCGTCAGTACTGTTGCCACTGATTTTTACTTTATGATAAATACACAATATTGCAAGATTCTTATTTTTCTTTAGTATTTTAAATTAGAATTGTCCAATTCTATGAACAATTTGTATTTCTACTTGTAAAGTAATTGTCCTTAATATTACATCCAGTAATTGTAAAAACCTTTATAGTTGAACCTTATAATAATTTACCAACACTTTGGCATGGTGTCAGCCTGCCATGTTCAAATTAAACTACAAGAGCTGCATTACAAATACATTGCATGATGTTAGCCCACAAAATAAGATATTAATCAGGATTAAATAAATGAAATAAACATAAAATAACAGTCAAGAACAACCAAGTGATTGTTAGATGTTATGTCTTGTCATTATGATCTACTGTGATTGAAGAGAGATTGGCATCTTTGCCTTTATAATGTGTTTTTCCTTCCATAACTGTTTTACGTCAATGCCAAGCAGAGAAACACAGGTGAAGCCATCAAATGTTTTTATTGCAGCTCAGTACACTATCCGCATACAAATTATCACCACCAGCCACCTAAATGGCCACAGGCTCATAATATTGGTATCATTTATAAATCCGTAATAACATGTTTGATGGTGGACAAATCCTTTAAAACCAGCCCAGTCTGCAAACCACAAATACGTTATATTTGAACGAACCTTTTAAGGCACAAAACACTTTATTATTATTATCATTATTATTATTATTATTACCAGGACATTGCTGTTTTTTCACTTCTACGATAGTGGTCCAAAAAGCTGTTGTCTTTTACAGAGACATCGCTGCTTTTCCTGCCAAGATTATAGTATTTTAGGCCAAAACATGATGTTTTCCCAACCATATTCAAGCAGTTTTTGTGCCCAAACCCAATCATTCTTAAACCACAATGTTGTTGAAATGTAAAGTTGTAGCATATTTGCTTCAGATGACACGTAAATGTTACATATCAGTGGTTTGCAGAAACTTACCGCACCAACATTTTTTTTTTTGGTGACTGGGTTGCTAAAGCTGGAAGATGTATACTGTTTGATTTCTACTGCCGTCGGATCAGCCCTGTCTCCTACAAATTATATTTATATACAACCAGGTGGAAACAGCAAATACGTTTTTGAGGGAGACGTATGTTTCTGTTTCTAACAACATAATGAGGAAACGTTGCACATTAACGTACCATTAATGTTTTGCAAGTCGCAAAAATGTTGATACTGAACGTAAAACAAAAAATGTTTACTGACAACATATTTAATTTGCCAAAATATTGTAATACACACTTATAGGGGCTACAGCATTATCTTATTATTATTAATGTGCTTAACTGTAGTCAGTGATTATGTCGTTGATACAATGTGATTTTGAAAGCAATTTAGTAATATACAAATGTAATTTCTAGTAGACAGGATTGCTGGGCTGGTCCCAACCTTCACCGGCCCCGATATGGCATGTCACCTTGAATTAGAGTACAACACAACGCAAATCTTGTATGTCCCCTTGACCCCGTACAGTATAGCATAGCAGTGTCAAACTCCCACTTTTGTGAATTTCTACAATAGTCCATGCTGTGCTGCGGCTTGTTGAGCTTGTTGTCTGCGTTAGCACAAGCTTAAATCAGAAGAGATTATCCACTGTTTCTTGTTAGAACTCCAATCACTCCAATTACATTTGCTCCAAAGTGACTTTTCCCAGTCATCCGGCCAGGGATTTCTTTAGCCATCAATTAGAAACGTCGCTTCTAATCTGAGCCGGCTTCCCAGACACTGGTCATTTCCCATTAGAGTCATTTTCCCCAGGATCCCGTGGAGCGATAGACATCTCCGCGGCTCAATAGAGGAGACGTGGAGGAGACCATAATTAAAGAGGTGGCATTTACTCTCAGTCAGGCCCTCTCAGAGATCTGAATCTGCAATTACCTTCCAGAAAATAGCATTGTCAGGACAGGACCCACGTTAATAATGGCCCCCATCTCTGGGGCAAGGTACAGAATGCAATCATTTCCACTGAAGCCGCACTTTGATTGTTTATCGCTTTACCCAGGGTTATCAGCCACTCTACTGTAGCGAATGTACACAGAAGGAAATAATCCCGTGGGCCACTAGCTGGGCTATTCAAGTATTTTGCTGAGTGGTGACTGCGCTCATAAAGGGTAACTTTAACACCATACTCATAAAGGTTGTAATATCATGGATAGGATTCACCAACCAGCCGCCACTAAGTCTCACTATCTATACACTCGTATCGCTCTCTCTTTCTCTCCCTCCCTATCTCTCACACACACTTTCTATCACGTTCACACATACTGCAAGTGCACAGACTCCCCTAAGCCTCTACCAACCCGTGCCTGACTTTCTAGATACTTTATCAAGTGCATAAGGACCATTTGCACAGAAGGCAATTAAAAGCTTTAGTGGTTCCTGCAGGCAGAGGGGTAGTTTGGGGGCCCCAGTCGACACATGAGCCAGCACCTTATTGGAGAGGGCTGGCTTTGTGCAGCAAAATGGCTTCAGTAATTTATACCAAATAGACTGCAGGTAGGGTATGAGAGCCAAGAGGAACGCATCTGCATTAATCAATATGAAATTATCCTGGACGTAATTTGTGGAGGGCAGCCATGCACCTGCCTAGAAATGTGATTGGGGGAAGCCTGCAGATAAATAAGTGACTAAACACTGCTGAAAATCTGGTTGCTAGAACAAGGAAGGAGATCCAAAACCAGATCAAACTGTCTGTCAAATCACAAGAAAATTAGATGAGAGAGGACTGAATGTGAAATAATAATTTTTGAAACACACTGGGTGCATCTGACAAAAAGTTGTAAAGGTTTGTATGTATAACCAACTCTCATTTTAGTGAATGTGACTTTTTGGCGTGAATCCCCAAACAAATGCAAATGCACTGTGAAGCGATTGTCAAGGGTTGTGGGGAAGTAAATCTATTGGCATGGTAAATTCTGGTGGCAGAGATAAGCGCGTCCTTAAAATGACCATATGCAAAGGTAGTGATAGTGAAGATGTCCAGCGGATTATCGCGTTTGCATATCTTCTAATCAATCCACTTGCAGCGTTCATGTGTAAAGGCCAAGATCACTGTGTCGCGATTTTGAATCAGTCTTGTGCTTATGTAGATTCTGTTTTTGCGGCCGGTGAGAAAGTGTTCATTTGTGTCAGGCTGTAGTTTTCTTTGTCCTAAACATACTTTTTACTTTCTCCTGATACACTCCTCCACCGCAGGTCCCAATGTCCTAAGTGTCAGTAAATAGAGGAGAAGCCGAGGGCATTCTGGAGATGGTCTGGCCCTTCTTTGGCAGCTGGTGACCTTCCTGGTCTATATGCTCCATGGCTCTCTCCAGTCTCTTTTTTTCAGGTTCCAGACAGCACGGCTCTCTTTATCACTCCCCGAGATCAGCAATTGCTCACCGACAGTCTCTCAGTAATGCATCCATGCTGGGTATCTCTTCAGAGCACGGCTATGTGCTTTGCAAATGCAATATACAAGGAGTGAATACAAGAGAGAGAGTGGGTTGGAGGGAGTTCAGAGCATTTCAAGCACCTTCCTGAAGAGGAATATTTTCTGCTTTAAAATGTTACTTAAAGCAAGGTTTTTTTAAATGGCATTTGACCTTTATTGGATAGTTATTAGTAGAGAGTAACAGCAAAATACAAAATGAGAGAGATGGTTAGAATCAAGGATTAAAATTTGGTTGCGAGGTTAAATACAGGCCCACCTACAGAAATGGCTGGCCCCTTGAAAAGGCCCAGTATATGGGCCCCAAGCCTCCAGGAACTGCACCATGCTTTGAAGCCATAGTGGCCAAACGTTTGATTACAACGTCTGCCATGGGGCCCAAAAAGAGTTTTTCCGATAGACTTACATTGTGTCTGCAAATCAGTGGATATTTCTTTTGAATGTCACAACCTCCGCTAAATGATTCTTTTAACTATTGAGATATGATTCATTCAGTTCGACAACATTCAAAATGCTTTAAGAGCCGCATGATTAAAGTTAGCAGAGCAGTAAACCAGAAGTAGCTGCTCGGCAGGCGAAGTCTCTAGTACGCCTGTTCTGTAGGCCCAACGATGCAGAAGTAGAGCAGAAGGTCTGGGCCATTTTTACAAAGAGAAATCAAACTTTTTTGTGTTTCATTCACTGAGCAGCTTTCATAGGGACGAATAGGGCCACACCTCCCATGTTGTATCCAGTTCTCTTTATACATCCCCATATCTTTAGATCAGTAAATTACTTGGGTCATGTAGCTACCACCCAGGAACAGTGCTGGACTTTGAAGCTTAATTTACATCGTGGCCAGACAAGGAGTTAAGATGTCCAGGTCCATCACATGATGCCATGTTGGCAAGATAGACTTCTCCCAATATACTTACATTGTGAAAGAAACACCCGTAAATCAATTGATTTGTGACACTCATTTTTTGAGTGTCACAACCCAACAACCCACAACAGTGTCAGGACTATCAGGATTTGATCCATTTGGTCCGATAACATTTTGAAAGCATGACTGGATTATTTAACACAGATTCAGGTTAGCACTAAACCAGAAGTTAGCCACTCAGACTTGGGGGCAGAAGTTCAGCTGCACAAAGTCTCGAGTGCATCTGCTCTATGGACCCCACGATGTGGAAGATCAGGCTTTATTTATGCTATGGAAATAGAGCTTTTTTGGCTCCATGCGCCACTGAGCAACTTTGATAGAAATGGGCAATGTCCCATGTCTAACACTGTATCCGGGTCTCTTTATACATCCATTGGTTGGGTGCAGATTTTTTTTTTTTTTTTTAAAGACTTGTCTCATTTTGGTAAAAAGGAGTTTCATAATAAAACAGACTACATGTCACTCAAGCAACAACAAATACAATGTTTATTTGGTTGTTTTAATATGTAATAATGATTATCTTGGTTCAAAATAAAATTCAGTTATTGTCGCTTATATTTAGGATGAACATGATTATTGCTGGCCTCTATGGGCCTCCTGCAGCGACTGGGCCCTAGAAAGCTTTCCCTTTTTTACCCCCTTATACCCCCCTGTTACATGCACCACAGACTGCTGGGCCACTATGATGTCCCAAAATTTGTATGTAAAGATACATCTGTCAGCCTGATTAACAAAGTCAGGCAAGACAAAAATATGTCCTATTACAGCTTGCAGGAAAAGTTTTCGATTTTTACTGTCTTCAAAAATTAAATAATGATGTGAAAATGTATACTTCTAACGACGAATAGAAAATAAAGAAATATCACACATTTACATACAGTAAAACAACAAGCTGTGTTAAATGTGACTATTTAGGCAGTGGATGAGTCAAAAGAGGTTTGCCAGTTGTGCAGAGTGAAATACTGAAAAACATTTAGAGCCCTTCCTGTGATGCATGGTTCATAAGCATAGAACCACAGGCTTAATTGGTTGAATTCCTCTCTTGGCAGACAAGGAACTGTACCCCCAGGCATAGATAAAAAGACTTCTAAACTCTCTTTTGTGGAGCGAGGAGATGAAAGGGCAGAGAAGACAGGAGCTTGTCAGGAAGAAGCCGGTCCCAGCAGCCAGTTAGTGTGCAAGTGAAGCGGACCAGAAGAACGACAGGTTATCATCAGCTCCCTGCTTGAGAAATGAGACGCCTCGTCATCAAGTCATGATGTTTTTATTTCTCCCTCAACTCTCGCACCCAATCATCCCCACTTCCGACATGACAGACGGCATGTTGTTTACAAATGTGAGACGCTGACTGTACAGCGGTGCATACTCTGGTTTAACATCCTCATTTTGCCACAGCACTATAGCTGCAAATATTTAAAAAGGCAGTCTGGATTTTTAAAGCTACTTTTTTAAATTCTACATCCAATTTTTATCATATCTCATTTTTCTTCAAAGAATAATTACTTGTAATGTAATGTAAATGCAAAATCTAATTGTAACATCTAAAATATTTGAAATAGGCACATACATAATGGATAGCTCTTGGATGGCACACATGCAAAAAGTAATAATAATGTTTACTTACCCTGAAAGTCTTTCAGATGATCAAAACAGTGCTGTTAAAGATTCCAACCCACTATCCATGGGACATGAAGAATATTTACATAAAAATAACATCTATGTGGCCACATTTATAATGAATGGAACAGTATTGGACTACAAGCATTACAAACAAACACATACCGTACAGTGATACTATACAGACAAGGCAACCAATAGGTTTTTATGGCCCAAAAGTGAAATGTTCTTTACTGGCCTAGTGTCTCACCTGCCTCAACCAAACTGCAGGTTGTGTGCTGAAGAACACACTGAAGGTAAAGGCTTCCAAAACAAGCAAGAGGTGAAGACTGCTGCATTTCTAACTGTCCGCTGTCTAGTTTGTGTACTCATTAACAGCAGATGATTTTCAGTAAGATGTCTTGATTTAAGATGCATTTCATTTGTCCTTAAATTTCAGTCAGTTATAACTAGAGAACAGATACAGTTACTACAATGTTTATTTAATGAGGCTGTAATTAGCCTCAAATTGAGGCTGTAATTTGGCACTTTACTGTCTGTTTGATTCAAAACCTGTGTGCTGGAGCACAGAGCCAATACAGCAATACATTTGTCATTGTCCTAATAGTGTAGAAGCAAATGCATAATATGGAATTGGCTTGCTTTAAATGCTGAATTTAGAAAATGTGTCTGATTTTTTTGTTTTTACAAGAGATCGTATCAAGTATATTTGTAGAATTTATAGTCTTCACTGAGTTTGAAAAATTTTGAATTCAAACTTTAATTTTTGGATGTGACTTTTTAATATACATTTAATATTCAGTCTTAATATTGCTGTATAGATTTTACACAGTCATCTGGTGTGAGAAAACCCTATTGAAAAGTGCACAAATTTCACCCTAAACCTTGCACAAAAGTTACTTCAGTAGTCAAACAGCTTTTTTCAGCGTTTTGGAGATAAACTGTGGTAAAACTGAGCTGTTAATTTGCAATAATTCAGTCAGCTTATCATATGACCAACCAGATGTAATGGTATTCTGCTGCTGGAGCTACAGTGACACACAAACAAGCAAACAATGCAACATCAGCTTGTCAAATGCATCACGGACAAAGAATCATGGACAAATTATCACATTAGATCAAGTGAAATATCGAAGAATGTGGTTCATCGTAAAACTAATAACTGTAATACAAGTTTTCAAGAATGTCATAGTTCATTTGATAATCAAACCAGAATAAAAACTGAGCATTTTAGTTAAATTAGTGTCTCATTTCCATACCAAGCGGTACTATTAATAACGTGAAGCCAGTGTGCAATTTCTCTCACTGCTCCCTGGGAAATGAGCTATGAAGAATAGCAATAATTGTCAATGGACATCTTAATTGGCAACAGAGCATCTGCTTCATGCCACATAATCAGCCCTGTCAAAATCCTGAAAAGACTCAAAGATTGTTGGGAAGAAAAACATGGAAAGCACTTAATTAAGAAGAAGAGAATGGAAAGGAAAAAAGTATAATTTAATCTTGTTTGGAGTCTCATTACTCCTCCTGCACCCCCCTCACAGTTCAGTCTCTGCCAACTCTGGTGTTATAACCCAGAGATATTTGGCACGTCACAAATTTTGTAAATTTAGTTTTGAATTGTCACATTGTAAAACAGGTTTAGTGTCACTCACAGCTTCAGCGAGATGGTAACTTTACATTGTCATTTTATGTGCTATAAATGATTTGTTTGGGCCATTCACTTTATTTCACAAAGTATAATACATAGCCGCACAGGAATCCTACTACCTTCACTGTCTGCTGAACAGCTCAGTTAGCAAAATCTAACCAACTCACTGAAGGAGGCAAAATCTCTTTTCATTAGAGGGAGGGTTTAGGTCATAAGAGGGAAAAAAAGGTTTTCAAAGCTTTTTCAGTGATTACATCTAAGTATAGGCGTCCTGGTCCAGTGCCCAGGCTCAATGGAGCTGCACATTTCAAATATGGGCACTGAGAGTGGTATTGTGGATTTCAGTTCTGAAATGATCTGAATAAAATTCAAACACAGACTTTCATCTGTGACATGCAACAAAAATGAACTCGTGTCTTATGTTTAGTGAATAGAAGTGACCTTCCGTGGGGAATTTATTTAGAAACTTAACATTTTGTGACTAAAGGGCTGAAATGTCAATGTGATTCAAAAAGGTGAACCTTTGATGTCTCACCATCAGTGTGACATTGCACTACACATCCAACAAAGTTTGTTACTGTGATTAAAAGAGCCATACCCATGGCTGGTGGGGGGAAAATGGATTACACTGGATCAAGCTCATTATGTGTGAAGTTATTCAGAAATCTGTCCGTGGATTATGAGCACTTCTGCTCTTGACTGGCAGCCCATGTGTGAAATTGACAGTACTGCAAGACACCAGAAGTGCTGCTTGACTTCAGTGGCCACTGCTGCTGTACTTTGTTGTGCATTAAAAAAGATCACCTCAGTTTCATGGAGATGATAGTCGAGACTGGGCTTCCCTGAGGCAACGTGATGTATTTCCATTTTTCTTTCCCCTTTGAGGTAAGTGATACCTAGAAGGAAAACTGGGTATAGTTGGGAGGAACAGTAATAAACACCATAGCAGAACAGGCAAAATAAATTCAGTCAAACACTGATCTGGGATTCATGGTGCAAAAACACCACAGCAATGAGTCTTGAGCACTAGAGATGTAGCTAAAATCATGACAGGACTGGCATCTCTCATATTAACATGCTAAACCTTACAGCAACTTCTAGCTGTTTATGAAACCAAATGAAAAGATTAATATGCCACGTACATTTTAGTGTCATTAATACAGGCAATAGATGAGAGGTGTGCATATTTCAAAAACAAGTGTCAACACAAAACTCTGATGCACACTGAAATGAGGTAAAGGACACACTGGATGTCACAGAGATTAAAAAAGGATCTTCTCAGTGAAAGGAAAGACTCATTTTCCACTTTGCATATTTTTCATGAAATATTCCATACATCCTCTGTACACCAGATTAGTTTGGCAAGGGGACTCAAGGTAATACAATGTTAATGACAGCCTACAGAATTATGTGCATTTCATGATGTTGGGATTAGATTCATCATTGTTTCAGGGATATAATCAAATAAAAAATTCACTGCTAAAACATATCAAAGCTATGTGCAGTGCATGCTGTGTTTCAGAGCGTATTATGTTTGGTGGTGTATATTCTTATGTCCAGATATAAAACACATATAGACAATAATATGATTTCCACTTAGCTCAAATATCACCACTGAATGTCAGCTTCTGATGTCACACTATCGGCATCAAACATGTGGGCTTCTTTAAAATCCCAATTTTGTGCTTAAATGTAACCATTATGGACACTTTTAGAAATTCTGACACAATCAGCGAAATGTATTGCTATAATATTTTCAGTAACATAACACTGGCATTGTCCTTTCCATTAAGATATGTTTTATTTCCATCACAATAAACAAAGTGATGGAAATAAAAGTTGTGGCAATGGCATTCTGTCAAATTTTCAAAAAAGCACATGATATGTTAGCTTGCTGATATCTGTTTTAGCATTAGCATTAAAGACACACACTAAATAGACAATACAAACTCATGATACATATAATTAAAATGGGTATTTATCGTAGACTGCAAAAATAATGGACGTAGCTACCGTGACATCACCCACTGGTTTGTGGATTCCTGTTTCGAAGCCTCAAGTTTGGCACTTCGGCGGTAGCCATCTTGGGTTTTTGGAGCCTTAATCATGCGTAACTTTAAGCCTTAAAGCGACACTTACCTTCTGGAAATTTTATGCTTTTCTTTGTGGTTATGGTTCTAAGAAAACTCCGACCAATCATTGCATTCAGACCGAATGCAATGATTGGCCGAGCATCCTGTCTGCCTTCCCTGAGTAACAGGGATGTTTGTGGATATAAACTAGTAACAATGGCAACAAATGCGGACCACCGCTTCCACCTCCAGCAGCTCCAATGGGGAAATCAGTTAGCAAAAGAAAGAATATTGCAGAAAAAGCCAACACTGAGAACTTGATGATGCAAGAGCCAAAACTCTGGTCAACATCGGCTCTGCTTTCAAGCGATGGGGAAGACCGATGCAGCTTCATCCTGAGGTAAAAAGGGATGAGATGGTCACAGAGTTTCTGCTGGACAGGTATTTTTAGTTTGCCTCTAATGTAACATAGGCTATAATGTTATATATGACAATACAGCATCCAGTTGCTAATGGCTAACGTTAGCCTACTGTAGCGTAGCCTCTGAAACATTAACATTATCTTCCTCGTGCGCTTCCACTTACTAGTAACGTTAACGCTACTGTCTAACGTTAGCACTGTAACCTTATTCTAAAACTCATCAGTCATCACTGAGTGCGGTTGAGTTTTAAAACACCGGGGTTGTGTTTGACTGTCTCGGTTGTAACGTTACACTCGCTCTTCTCTTACGTGTATCTAACATTACCTTGCCAACGCCTACGTCTATCATAGACGTAATGAGGATGTAATGGAGGGGGGGGGTAGGTCTTTGGAGGGAGGTGGGAGTTGTGGATGTTCAAATTTTTTCTAAGTGCTGTGTGAAATGCAAGAAAGATAAGAGTAGCTTTAATACAATGTAAACGAGTGAGTGATTAGGAAAGAATAAATAAAAATAATCACCCCCCCCATAGAGTTGTGCCACCCCTTGTTTCTAGAAAACCATAGAAGAAATTGGTCATGTGACGTCATATTTTTGAAGAGGCATTCATTTTACTCAGCCTGTGGAGAAAAGAGGCACATGGCACAAAAGGTAAGCAGATTGAAGTTCAAAAAACTGTTTTTTGCCTTTCAAAGTGAATTTTTTATGATCATGGTTTATTGATTGTTGTGTCTGAACAATTATAGATAAGTTTGAAAACATTTCATACATGAGTTAGTGCTTTAGTAAGCTACAACATGAGACTATACTGTTAGCATGATGTAAACTGCTGGATGATACAAGTTTGCTAAAATGGTGGGGATGGGGTGATTTGTGCCAAAAGGCCTGGGTTAAGTTGTGCCAGTGGCACAGCTCACCCCCACTGATGCTTATTATTAACATATTATTTTATTGTAATTGTACATTGTATTATTTTATCACTAAAATAATATCTCTCACACACACACACACACACACACCCACACACACACACACACACACACACACACTCTCTCTCTCCCTCTCTCTCTCAAACACACACACACACACACACACACACACACACACAACTCCTGGCCAGTAGAGTGTGTGTATCACACTGTTATTAAAAAAAGCTTTAATAAGTAATTTGGTGTTGAATTTGTCTTGCTTTGATATAGCATTACATTATATGAGATGAAAATGTTCTGTTTTATTTCAATAATCAATGGCACAATTTACCCCAAAGTATTTTCTCCCAAGGCACAACTCACCCCGCATCGGGGGCAAATTGTGCCACAAGACCACTTTTTTTTTTGGAAAGCCATATTTTTTAAACAGTTTATTTAAGATCCAAAGTGGTTGTTCCCAGGGATGCCCCACATCCTGAAATATATGTACATATTTTAGTTGGAGGCATTACTGCCATGCCCTCTCATTAAAGTCACCTTAAGTAAAAACTGGCACATCTCACCCCACTCTCCGCTATAGCTGTCATGAAGGGGGAAATCAGCTATAGAGACCAAAACTATCTTTTGTACCAGGCTGTAAACATGTTCATTTCTGCTGTAAAGCTGGGCCGCCTAAAATGGCTATTCAAAGAACTGCAGTTTGTGGAACTTCCATGTTAGCTTCATTTTTCAGCCACAGAGGTTGCTGCTTGGTATTTATGTGTCATTTGTATTTGAATTTAATATTAGAAAAATGTTTAGGTTAATTCAAAATTAAGCAGGGTTTAATATCCGCAATCTAGCATAAAATGCTACATTTTATATATAAAAAAAATTAATGAATGATCTATCATTTAATTTTTGTATATGTTCCTTTAGGTGTCAATCAAATGTGACAAAAAAAGGGATGTGTTTTTGTTGTTCTTATTTCTGACAGGGAGACAAAAATCAGGATAGTTGAAGAATCACCCTTATACAGAGAAAATGATCACAGACAAGACCGAGGGATACATTTCGCTGATGACACTAGACTCAATAGACCAGAATGCAATGCATTCATGTTGTGCGTTGTGTAAGGTGTTAGTTATAACAATACATTCATCTACAGACAGATCTCGATAGAGGTTTCTGAAAGCAGTCTTGCAAACGTATGAATGTAGATGTAGATAAGGCAAGCAACGTCACAATATATTATTCTTTTTGTGTGATTTCTATAGGAAAGTTTAGTGAATACAGAACTTTTATTCAGACTACATCTACTCATCATTACCATATATCTTATTGCTTAGATTTAATCAAAATAGATGAAATTGGAAATTTTTAGCTCTTCCACCCTCTCCTTTGTTCAGTATTATGACTTTATTTCTAAGACACTGGGAAAAAAAGTGTGTGACTAATGCCAGACTAAATTTTTCTTTCGACATCTGTATGACCGTGTTCTGATAAGGTCACTGGGGCTCGTCTTGCTGCTCATAAGTTCTGTCTGTATCACTCTTCATCACCGAAGGCATTGAAAACTTGTCAGGAATAATATCAGTAGTATTTTGAGATCCGTCTAATTAGAACAGCATTGTAGGTTGGAGGTATGGGGCTGTCACAGCCATTGTTTATGGAGATATCCATGCAGAGGGCTATTCATACTTGATGAACATATCAAATGGGACAGACACAAGACAGGTATTCAGTGCTATTCATTCTGAAGCCAAACATGCACCAAGAATAGAAATGTGACAATCAAACTACATGTGGGAAAAAAAACCCAGCATAGTATGTAGGTGCTCACGCTGTGCTCCACGCCCACTAATTCAATGTCATCGCTTTTAAAAGAATAGCAGATAAATGCAATTAAATGATTAATCCTGAGCCTTCTATTTCTTGAATTGTTGGACGATGTTGTGTGTGGATACATTCAGCACATTCTGTTTCCCTGCCCTTAAATTAAACTGATTTATATTCTGATAAGCATCCCTGTATCTCTTCAACTGTGATCTTATCATCCATCCCTTCTACTTCAAGATGGGTCAGAGGATCTTCACTATGATATCAAAGACATTTGATGTGGGCTTCAGTATCAAAATGTGACATTTTGCTGCTGTGTTTATATTTGACCAAACCCAAACTGGCTTCCATAGGTGTTTTGGTGTTTGTCGTTACTGAACAGTGCACAAATTCACAGATTGTAGCATACTTTGTCCATGAATGTGGACTGATTGGTGCAGAGGAGCCATTTATCGCTCATTCTGCAGAACAGTGTCCATCCATCTGAAAGGGAATTAGTTATCACAGGCCTACAGGGAGCCATTATAGACTATTGTTTCAGAGAATAGCTTACCCCAAGCTGCTTTGTGTTTGCTAGACGAGAAACATCAGAAGCAGACAGAAGAGACAGTGTGAAGGCAGGCTGAGAATGAGCTGCAGTTGGGGGTTTCATCTATCATATAAGCTACATAATATCAAGACTCCTTTTTTATTTATATCTGTGTCTCTGGCCTACGAAGATGGAGTATTATACACAGATAATAGGCAGATGATGAGCCCCCACCCTCTTCCATGCATATAGGCCTACTTTTTTCACTGTTACTTCACGATATGAGGACCTTCATGTGACATGTTAATGACTACATCCATTCAAACTCTAACCTAAGTCATGTCTGTATCAACCCTTTCCAAAATATTAGTGACCATAATCCAAATTCTTAATCTTATACTTGATGCTAAAACATTTATTTAAAGAGGTGAGGACCTGCCTGAAAGACACAACTTCCTAATGTTGAGGCTTAAAACCAGCATAAATATCAAAAACATTTTTTAAACTTAACATTTGAAATGTAGATTTAACCAGTAAATTGTACTTAAATATCAAAATAAAAACACTCAATCTGGCTATTAACCTATAATATCGCATTATATTTTATTAGTTGATTTAATCTTATTTTATAGAATAATATGAATCTGCAAAATAACTAAAGCTATCCAGTAAATGTACTGAAGTACAAGTACAATGTTTGGCTCTGAAACATAGTGAAGTAGAAGCAGTATATATACCTCAAACTCTACTCAAGTACAGTACTGTATGTACAGTAGTTACATTCCACCGTTACTGAACAGAAGTATTTTAAGGTCCAGCTGGAACCAGGATAAACTTCTATATATGTTGGTGTCTTGAAGTAGCAATACATCATACCATGTTTATGTAATTTTATTGAGCATCTTGCCCATATTATCAGCGTAACCTGTGTAGCTTCCAGACAAAATGTTTTGAAATACAATAAAAATTGTTTTACTACTACAAACACTACTGCTACTACTACTACTACTTATAATAATAATAATAATAATAATAATAATCATGATCATAATCAATTTTATTTTCATTTTCATTTTGTTTTGTTTTGTTTTGTTTAATTTAATTTAATTTAATTTAATTTAATTTATTTTTTATTTTATTTAATTTTATTTTATTTTATTTCATTGTTGTAGTTGCTGCTGTGTGGCTCAGTGCACAGAGATGAAGCAGGATGTTATCCAAATTTCGCGCATGCGGCGTAGGTGTATTTTCTAGCCGTTAAGCTACCAGCCAGCTAGACAGATGTAAGCTAGCACAGATATAAATTAGACAAAGAAACCTTGTGAAGAGACTGAGTGAAAAAGAGTTTAAAGTGACGGAGGGTGAAAGGAGCGACTGTGACACAAAGCTATATGCGTCATTCGATATATATGGAAGTATGAAATTGAAAGGTACGCCGTCACCATGTCTTTTTAAACTTTTTGTGAGCAGTCAGTGCAGAGATTAGCTTTGGCTAGCTGCTAGTTAGCCGCCGTTGTTTTCCCACCAGTATTTTGTACCAAAGCGTGTTAGCTTGGTTTGTTAGCATCCTGTCACAGGGATCAGTGAAGGGCCTTTGTTTTACACCGGCTAATGCGGGGTCTAAACAGCATATTACAAATTTACTTGAGGTATCCTTAGCTAGTTTGTGTTGCAACAATGAGTAACGTAACTATTGTAAGTAAGTCCAGCAATGTGTGGACAGATATTTTTATTAAATGTTTTGTGCTAACATAGCTGACCAGTGTTAGCTTCATTTGCGGTCTGAGGCTAAAGTGAAGTTATCATTAATCTTGCTAGTGAGAACATTTATGTTAGCTTGGGCTAGCTAAATACGTATTGCACATGAATTGACAGATTCGCGGAATGTAATTGTTCTTTAAGATTATTAATCTTGTGTAAACTAACATAGCTAAAATTGTAAGGCAGGGCTTGTCTGGTGAAGTTAAATCGTGAGGCAACATCGATGATGGTTTGGAAATTAGTGTTGACACTTCAGCTGATGTTACGCTAATATGGAGCTGTTGCTTTCTAGTGATTTCGATGTTTTATATTAAGGGTAACGTTACTCACATCCGCTCACATCTTGGATAGCATATAGCTAGGCTAAAGTAAGACGTGACGCTATTTAAAGATGTGATCACTCAACTTTCAACTAATGGAAACTAACTAGATGCCCCTTCGGATAGCATCGTTTCTGTTGTGTATAAGGCGAGGTTGCACGACTCCAGCTAATGTGTTAGCCAAACAGAGTTCCAGGTACATTTTGAATTAGCTAATTTAACAGACTGGTTTTTAGGCCGAACAGTCGGTTACATGCTAGGCTATAGCTAAGATAAAGCATTACAAAAATCCAGTTAACATTCAACATGCTTAAGGCCTACACTACCAATGTCGACTATCAATTTACTATATTAACGTTACCTGATGCCCTCAGTTTTTAATAACGTGGCATTCTTGACTGGTTTGAAAGCTCTAATTTTCTAGCTGTGTCACTTTATTGTCACTTGGATAATTTCTGTCACTTGATAGATGTGACAGTTCTGGTTTATTGTGAGAACTATGGCTTTATTGCCAGATGCTTCTGTAACGTCTGTGGCTAACTTTAATTACTTTTAGATGGCTCCATCAGGTCTATTTTCTATGTCTTATGAATGTGTTTTTTTTCTTCCTAGAGTGGAACATGAAGATGGGGCCATGAAGGATCCTGTGATAACTTAGAAGCACTGCATCTTTGTACATTTCAACCATTCAAGAGGTGATCAGAAGGTTTCAATTTTTTACACATGCTGCATGATTCAGTTGCCATGTTTTTCATTTTAGCTAGAGGTGGTTCAGTTGCTGCAGTGTACTGCACAACAAGTTGTTAACCTGGTCATTGCAAGCAAATCTGTACTTGCTATACTCAGTAGCTTCAGGTTCCTCCATCCCATGTGATTTACAAGCAAAGACACAAAATCTCCATATGTATACCATGCTTGCTTTGTCATAGGTGCACAGTGTCATAATTCAAATATATATTACCTCAAACAGAACCGTAAATAATTACAGATAGAATTTCAATGTAAACAAATGTAAAAGCTGGAAAGTGGCCCTGTGGATACACACACGGAACAAACAGTCATATTACATGTGATTTCGGTTTTGCTCTGAGAAGCCGGGGTCCTGTAATGTATATTGCTAGTCATATGGTGCCACACTTAGACAGAAAGAAAGTGAACTCTGGGGAAGAGATATGGTGGAAGAGCACTAAGGTGCCATCTCCTCTTGGCCGTCCTGTCATTTTGCCATGGACAGTTTATTTGTGATCCTTGAATCAAGCCATGACGTGTCAAGTCTTTTTATAATATATGTGAAAAGCAAAGATACAATTGTCTCTATCATTCTCTGCCAGTTGCCCAAAAATGTTCAACATTCTGGACCAAGTTTATACCTTTTAAGAATAATTAGAAATACCTTACTCTCAGATGGCTTGATCAGAGGGATGACAGGGGTTTAGAGGCTTTGATATGAACTTCACTTTGTGTGAAAGATAAAATGAAATGTGCTGACACTCCATGAGGGGATGTGTCCCCTCAGTGTGAAGTGAGAAGGGAACATGAAAGTCTTGCAGATGTGATTCTGCTATAGCAAACATGTGCCTGTGTGAATATAACAGTTTTTTATTGGGTATGGTATGTTGCTGGCTTAACAGTTGTGATGCTGAAGTTAGCTAAAATTGACAGGTTTCCACATGAAAAATGGTGGTTATATGACTAAAACAACATGTTGCATTTGCTTTAATCACCATTATCTGCAAAAGCTTACTAGCCATAGTCAAGCCCGTAGCTGACTGCTCGGCTCTTAGGAGGTTCCTGAACAGCACTGTTTAGTAACTGTCGAATTCACCTCACCAGTTAGTCAAAAGTGTGACATGATTTTCCACTATGTGTTTCTAGTTAAACTGTGTAGATAGCAATCCATGTGTGACCCTCTGCCTGTGCTCATTAACAAAATTAATCAGATAGACTATACTCAAGTTATTAGAAAATCTTTGCATATGGTTGCACAAGTGTAAACTAAATACAAAGTATAGGATCATCCCTTGAATATCACACTATAAACTCAAGTATATGCACATTTAGCGGCACCACTTTGATTGACAGTAGTCCAGATTTGTGGCATATTTTCTGTCTTGTTTGCCACCATCACAGTGTTCTGTTACTTATTTTAAAGTCACTTGTTTGACAGTTTTATGTGCATGTTGGGTATGGAAGGTTACATGTATATTATTATTCTGTGTGTATGTAAAGAATATCTTATGATTACAAATGGGATTGTTAAAAGGAAAATAATTTATCATAAACTGTAATTTAAATTACACATAGATAGGACTTTGGGTTTTTCCCCACTCGTGGTGGGACACGAGTGTGGTTGGTCTGTATCTTTTCATTTAGCTAGCTTCAATTTCAGAAAGGGTTTCACTCTTAGTCTAGTGTTGTTCATTTTTGATGGCGATTCAAAAGTTTTAAGTTGAACAAAACAGCCAGTTGTTTTTGCATGATTTGTCTCCCTTAGTGTGAGGTATTAAGAAAGTTTTTAGAAATTAAAGGAATATTTTACTATCTTAAAGTTTATCTAAAAAACAATAGTCAAGTGCGCATTCTAGCGTTAAGGTTTTAGGCTACTTGCTGTAATTGTTCTTTGTTTTCATAGTGGCTGTGAAGAGACCCCTTCCAAGTGTGTTTTCAGTGCATGTTATGGAGACCAAATCTTCAATTTTAGTTCTATGTGAAAATATATTCCAAAGTTTATGTCAGCTGATATGAGGAGTGTTCTGAAAGAGACAAATCAAGTGTGTATGCTCCAAATTTAAAGTAATCTCAGTACAAAATTCCCTTTTTGTTCCTATAGCCCTTTTTACACAGAGATCACGCTTTAAGGCCACTGTGAAGTTCCTTTTCATGCCGCCTTTGCATTTTTACACAGAACCAGGCGACTACGGCACTGTGCTGCTCCAGTGTGTGATTTTAAACAGGATGCAGGCATTGCACCAAAAGTGGCGTGATGGGCATGACGTGTAACACAACAGCGTTGGCCTCTAGTATGACATATAACATGTGTCGTCAGTTAGCTGCTAGCTGCTGCCAGCTACTTTTTTAATCTCCCGTTGTGGGTCACACGCATAAGATGTCATCAAAACATCACAGCCTTGCCACCCATGATCCTGTTCTGCCAGCTGCCACCTTTATCCGGACATTGTTTCAGCTCTGTTAATACCTCCGTCCTCGGCTCAGAGACGAGAAAGCTCTGTCCCTCCATTCCATGATCATACCTTTTTATACAGAATGGCACGGCAGCATAATGGCGCAATACTCCTGCCTTGACCAGACAGTGTAAAAGGGGCTTTTCCTTCCACTGCAGCTCATCAAGTGCACATTGTGCACAAAGAGGGAATTTCAAACTAAAAAGGCTATAACTATAAAAGAAGCCCACTTGATTTGTTTAACTCAAAATGCTAAGCCTGATATTAGCCTCAGATAAACTTTAGAATGTATTTTTGCATAGGACTGTTCATTTTGTCCTTGATCACTTAACGCGAAAGTACGTTAGGTGGGGCTCTTTTAATAGCCAGTACAAACTAGAGAAGTGATTATAGCAAGCAAGACCTGTTTAAATGTTTATTTGGGCACTTGACTGTTGTTTCAAGACAGACCTATCCTTAAATTTACATCTTCTCGCCTTCAAGGGTATGAAAGTTGTTTTCATCTACTGGATGTTGGTTTTTTGTTTGCTTTTTTAACAACCCTAACTACCCAAACACACCCTTGTATGCAATATGTCAACGCTGTCATTTGATGAATTGTCTTGGTTGGTTAAGAATAACTTTGCTTAAGATGTGAGGATGGGCATTTATATGGCCACATGGCCAGGCACTATGAAATGATGGAAGCTGTGTCATTAGTCCTCTCCACATCTAAGTGGGCACTGGTTTTTACATAATCACACAGAACATACAGTTTAATATATACCATGGATACGGTTGCAAAAATAATCACTGCACATACTAAAACCTGCAGTAGAACAAATTAACTTCCTGTCACATACTTAAACTTATTTC
Organism: Epinephelus moara; assembly: GCF_006386435.1. Lineage (NCBI taxonomy): Eukaryota > Metazoa > Chordata > Actinopteri > Perciformes > Serranidae > Epinephelus > Epinephelus moara. The sequence goes on from NC_065512.1 coordinate 28,403,406, forward strand.
CAATCTACCAATTTGATGTCAGGTGTTATTGAATTACAAGACTTCAGGACACCGTGAGAATGCAGACTATTTTTGCATCACATTTTGTAGCAAATAGAATACAGGAAGAATCAAAAATGTGAAGGATTTAACTATCTTGATCATTTTTTAAAAGCTTATTCTGACCGTTTAAATAGGGGAATTTGTTTCATATGCATAATTAATGCTGTTAATTGGTGCAAAAATAATGTTTCTTATTGTTTTCTTGGAATGATTAGTGCTTTAAGGACGAAAGTGAGTGGTACCCCGAAGCCAGTGATGTCACGGGTTCCCACCCCTCCTCCTCCTGGGGAGATGTCAAGTGGACCTGTGGCAGAGAGCTGGTGTTACACACAGGTATGGACATAACTAAACTCACTGAATCATCTTCTTTACATAAAAAGTTATAGAACTGATCCTGTTTTAGATAGCTTCATTTCATATCATTTCATTCCCAGCTTTTTATTTTCTTCTCTTTATGTTACAAGGCCTTCTTTGCAGCAGACAATTTGAGTTTTTTATAGTAAGAAAGGCTCAGGTGATAATAGGGCAATATCTCAAAGGTACTGAGTATTGATACCCAGCTCTAGGTGTTTTTATTAACATAAAAATGGCTCTGTTCCATCCAGCCCCAGCATGCACATGACCAGGACCCTGAAGCTAAAGCAGCTAAATAGAGTTCAGCCATCATTCATTGTATTATTTATGCTTGTGATTTTCCTACTGTGACATGTCAAAATGCCTGCTGTCTCTTATACTCTTATACTGTATTGGAATGACATAAGTTACTTTAATCTGCACAGCCCCTAAAAAAGACCGTCAGTCTTAACATTTTACTTCACAATGATTTGATTTGGGGTCAAACTGTCATGTCAGGCCATACAATTCTTGAAGTATTTTTGTACTGGATTTAAAAAAAATCCAAAAAGCTTTGTTATTATTATTAATAATAATAATAATAATAATACTAATGATGATAATACATTTTATTTGGAGGTGCCTTTCAAGTCACCCAAGGTCACCTTACAGAGCATATAAGATAAAAGATCAGTAAGACATCATTAAAGCAAACAAACAACATAAGTGTAGTGCACAGTGTCCAGTTAGAGTGAATATGCCAGTTTGCACAGGTGGGTTTTGAGTTGGGATTTGAATGATGTGTTGTTCTGATGGTTCTACATGTTTCTTTTGGTCCCAAGGTCAAAGTTGTGAAGTTTTCGTACATGTGGACCATAAACAACTTTAGTTTTTGCAGAGAAGAAATGGGGGAGGTGTTGAAGAGCTCAACCTTCTCTTCTGGCCCTAATGACAAGATGAAATGGTTAGTACTCAAGCTAAACCTCTCAGTGTAATCCATTTATTTTCAGGGTTTTTGTAGGATGTGAAAATCGTGAATAGTTTATGAATAACTGTGAAGTTTACAGTTAAAGTAAACTAGTACTAAACTTACTAGTAAGCAAGAGTTTTGAAAAATCACTTCCATGCTTACAAATATCATTAACGTATTGCATTTATCTATCTGTCTAATTCTATCTCATTCAGTGTTATGTTCTCGTATTCCCTAAACACAAACATGAATGTCACTGCATGTTTTATTTTACTGTGGGAACTCTGCACACAAGTGATAATTACACAGTCTCTCACAGCAAAAGAGAATCACCCCTCAAGGCTCGTCAGAGTCTTCTGTTTTGACAAATGTGATAAAAGCAGTTAAGACTGTCTTCCTTCTAGTTTGTCATGTAACTGATGTGCCATCTTATCTGTTTTCTTGCCAGGTGTCTGCGAGTCAATCCAAAGGGACTTGATGATGAAAGCAAAGATTATCTGTCATTGTATTTACTTCTTGTTAGTTGTCCAAAAAGTGAAGTCAGAGCAAAGTTCAAGTTTTCCTTGTTGAACGCTAAAAGAGAGGAGACAAAAGCGATGGGTGAGTACAGGCAATCAGAGCGTCAACACATCTAATTATACTGTATATTTTGTGTTCTTTTTATACCTCTGCTTTATTCATTTCTTTGACTTTTAAACAAAACAAAGGCAATATTAAGACTCGTCATGATTTTGTTCTTGTTACAGAAAGCCAAAGAGCATATAGATTTGTCCAAGGCAAAGACTGGGGCTTCAAAAAATTTATAAGGAGAGATTTCCTCCTCGATGAAGCCAATGGACTCTTGCCAGATGACAAGCTAACCCTGTTCTGTGAGGTAATTATTTTGTTGCTTTCCTTTTTATTCTTCAAATTAATGTCTTTTTGTTGATGGATGCTGTAATTTTGCAAAAATTGGAAATGACAAGGCAGAGTCACACTTTCCTCGCTTGTAGTTGAGATAATAGTGTAAAATGGTCCATGCAACTATACAAAAAAAAAAGTTGTCTTTTTTTTTTTTTTCCTTTGGATGGGTGAATGGGAGATTTGACCTGGTGACTCATTTGAGGGTTACAGGTTGGACAGGCACACATTCTCCTTCTCATCTGTTCTCCTCATGTGCCACACAGCATTCTCTCAATTCTTAGTCTCATTTTTTGGTCTAAGGAATAAATCATACTATCCAGTAGATATAGAGCTGCAACAACTTATACTCTGTATAAGTAAACTGAATAATTGGGGTTGTGGACAAAACAAAACATTCAACAACATCATCTCGGTGTTTTGGAAACACTGATGAACATTTTCACCATTTTCATTCACACTTTATTTCATTTCTACAAGCTTCACTTTGTTTCTGTTTTGATTTAGGATGGGTACCGAAACCCGGTACTGAATTAACCCCCGGGGCTATATTGTCAAAGACCGTAGTATTGATGAGTGCTGACGGTATCAGTTCTTTTGTGCCGCGCTGATCCATTCCACACACACACACACACACACCGACGCGACACAGTAACCGGTGAACAGCCGAACAGCTGCGGTGGAAACACAGTGAAGATAACTCGAAAATGACTCGAGTTGATGGCAGCTACACTCGTTACTGTAAGTGACATTAAACCTTAGCGAGTAAGAAGCCAATACTTTATCAATACATGTGTTCAGCAAGCATGAACATGTAAACATGTAGACAGTGATATTCAGTATGCTCCGTCCACAGTCTCTCATCCACCGTCACTAAGGTTATGTCTTACACAAGGACAGCACGCTAGTTCGGCTGATAGCAAATTGTTACTAATAAGCTCTAATGTCAGCTGTCTGTATGTAGACTAACCTAGTTTGACACTTACCTTAAAATTTTTTTTTTTTCTTCTTTTTTTTTTTTAAAGATTTTTTTTGGGCATTTTGGCCTTTAATTGATAGGACAGATAAGTGTGAAAGGGGGAGAGATAGAGAGGGAGTGACATGCAGCAAAGGGCCACAGGCTGGAGTCGACCCCGGGCTGCTGTGGCAACAGCCTTGTACATGGGGCGCCTGCTCTACCACTAAGCCACCGACACCCCAACTTAAAATACTTTTAAACTTTAAACTGGCTGAGACAAACAGCCCCAACCCTCTACACCAGCATATAACCAGCCAAGCTGGCGGAGCCAAATACAGGGCACACGCCGAATCACCTACGTCATCATGCTAATTTGAATACATTTTCCGGAACTTTAGGTGAGGTGGAAACGTAAACCACACAGATTACCAGGAATTTTTTTACCCAGGTAAACAAATTGCTGGTAATAAAAGTTCCTGGAAATGTTGGTGGAAAAGGGGCTATTGTAAATTGGCGTATTTTGATAGGTTTCTGTAGCCTCTTTTATCCTCATCATTGCATATTGGTATGACATTACTGAGCTGCTGTTGTGTTTACTGAGCTGTTTCAGCATTGATTCTTCAATCAGAGTGTCAAAAGCAAATCACGGTCGGATTGAAGCATTTACAATCTTAGTGTAACCTTAAGTGAATCAAGGCTAGAGTCTTTTAATTCTTGTTATGACCCGTTTACACCTGAGTCTAAGCTGCCATGCCATTTAACTACAAACATACTGTTGGCATTTGCTTCCAATGACATTAAGCTCTTAGGAAGTGAAATGCTTCCTCCATCTTAAATCATTTACAATGGTGCTTGTTTTCGAAATAATTGAATTCAGTGTGTCAAGAAGAATGAATGTCTCGTAAAATGTTCTTTCAAGGGACAAGTTAAATGAAGTGTCAGTGGATTTTGATGTAAATGCATTTGGCCAAATACTGCCAGGACCAGACAGTGTGCCAGACAGCAGTTACAGAGATTCAACAATTTCAGGGAAATTGCCACTTTGATAAACAAATTGCATTCAAATTAAAGACAAAATGCCTTTCCTCATCAATTAGGTGTTTCAGCAGAGTTAATTAATTTTCGTTTCAAGTGGTTGTGTTTTGCAAGCAAGAGTCCCTCCCTCTGCAGGTTCATCAGTCTTGAAAATATGCTTTAAAAAGAAGCAAATTAAAAACAAATTAGACTGTTCTCCAATGCAGTAAAACATGTTTGCTGTTGGATTTGTTATAAAGTTTAGCCTTGATGAGACTGCTTCAGCATGGTGCTTCTCTATGTGATGTTTTTCATGTACAGGTAAGCGTTGTCCAGGACTCTGTTAACATTTCGGGCCAGTCTAACATGAACATGCTGAAGGTACCAGAGTGTCAGCTGTCTGATGACCTAGGGAACCTGTGGGAGTGTTCACGCTTCACAGACTGCAGCCTCTATGTGGGAGGGCAGGAGTTCAAAGCCCACAAATCCATCCTTGCAGGTAAGACCATCCACGGCCCCAGCACTTTAGCAAGCAACAACCAGGAGAGGAGCCCCCAAAATGGCCCTGGCAAGACATGTCTATGCCTCTTCTTAATGGTCTCTCATGGAGCGCTATAAGCACCTCGAAAGGCTACAGAGGTTCTGTATTCCTGGCTTGATTTGTAGCAGCCTAGTTCTACAGTGGGTGCTAATCCCCACTACCCCTGCTTGGCCCTGCTTGACCCAGATGACTGTAGGATGCAGGAGATTGAGAGGCTGGCTCTCCTCTCCAGCCTGTCTCCATTAGACATGGCAGCATCTGCAGTGGTCAGGGGGAAATGCTGACAGAGTGGCAGCAATACGGATTTAGCAAGACTTTAAGACTGTCATACTTTGATACTGATGCTTGGTGCTTTATCCATTGGGTTGTTTTTTTTGTTTTTTGTTTTTTTTGTAAGACAACTGTTTCCTATGCTGTTTAATCAAAGATCAAAGCTCCTCTTTTTATCACATGAGATGATGTTGATGAATACAAACTATAAATTTGGTGTGCAAACATGCTTAATAAAATGTATAATATATACATGTCATCATATTAATGTGTTCAACTTATTTCTTTGACAGCAAGGTCACCGGTCTTTAATGCTATGTTTGAACATGAAATGGAGGAGAGTAAAAAGGTAAGAATAATTGGGTACAGGTGCTTCTTGTTATCCTCAAAATTGTATTTATTACAACTATAAGACAGTGCTACATTTTGTATATGTACACTAAGTATTGCTTAAAATGCTTTGTCATGTTTGAAATTAACATTCATTCTGACTCAGTGGTAATGAGTCTTCTTTTATGTAATTTTTCTCAGTTGCCAAATTTAAATAAGTGGTACAAAAACCTTCTATCTTCCCCCACAGAACCGTGTTGACATCAGCGACGTAGACCCAGACGTCTTTAAGGAAATGATGGGCTTCATCTATACAGGAAAAGCCCCAAACTTGGAGAAGATGGCAGACAATTTGCTGGCAGCTGCAGATAAAGTAAGTATCCAAGTAATTGAATCCTCTGCCAATATGTTTTGAAAAAATCCACCTTTCACTACTTTTTGATGGTAGAAGAAAAGCTTCCTTTTGTTTCTGCTTTGTTTGGCCAGTCGTTTTCATTGAATTTTACTCAGAAAAATGCTATGCAAAAATGTTACCTGATAAATCTTGTGATTATTTGAGCTCTTAGCCCCGAAATTATCTTGGGATACAACTCTATTTTTCTAAGTAGTAACTAGCTCTTTCTAAACACTGTTTAACACTTGAACGGATCTACCAAAATAATTAAGATAATAATTTGAGTTTTTATTTAAAAAATCGTTTAACATTTATTCTATTTTTGGTAGTTTAAGATTTGTGTGCCACCACATGGTATGGTGTCAAATTAGTGATAACATCAGGTCACTTTTACGCTGCATAGATTAGCCTAGTGGCGAGCAGAGTTTTCCTTTACTCAGAGCTTAAAAAATTAAATACTTCTTCTCACTTGCGACGTTGCGGCAAGAAGTTAGCAGAGTGAAATGCCGGGCCAGGCAATTATATTGTCTTCCGTGAGTGTTTTAACATATGACGTGTTTTGTCTGTTGACCCCTGTTTTCTCCGAAATCCAAAATATTTCCATATTGCTGAATTATTCATGAGTAAATAGCGTTATCCTTACTGTCTTGCTTGGCTGCTTGCCAGTATCTGTCTGGCACTGTGACTGTGACACAGAATTTCAAAATTAAGGCGCGTTACTGGATTGTTGATCATTAAATTGGTATATCGATAGATAGATTGATCTTCACACCCCTAGTGGCCAAACAGTGTAATTACACCATCACATGATGGTCCGGTAGCCCAAAAAGACTTTTTCCCGTAGACTTGTACTGCAAAAGAGACGTCTGTGAATTAGTGTAATTAATTCTTCGAGTGTTGTAACCTGCAAAATAACTTTGCTATCGGGATTTTAACTATTTGGTCTGATAGCAACTGAAAAGTCTAGAAGAGCCACACGATTGAATCGTTTTATCCCCATTCAAGTTAACTGAGCACTAAACTGGAATTAGCCAACTTGGCTGGGGGAGGTCTCTAGTTTTCCTGCTCTGTGGTTCACACAGTGTGGAAGCAGTGCAGATGATCCAGGTAATTTTACATGCGGCAGTTGAACCATTTTGACTTCATGCACCACTGAGCAACTTTCATAGGGATGAACAGGGCCCTTACATATGGGCAAAATGGAGAATTCCAAGAGTAAGACTTATATTGCTGTTCAGTCTGTAGTTTGGATTTTTTTTCATGTGTTATGTTGTGAATGGATGTACACATATTGTTACCCTATTCTGCAGCTCATGTGAGGTTGCATTTCAGATCAGTGCAGCTTTATGTGTAAAGCAATACTTCTTGGAGGACGGTAAAAAGAAGCATCCTGTGATCTCTCCTAAATCCTTTCTAGACACTGACTTTTTTTTTTAAAAGTTAAGCAACATCCTTACTTCCCCCTCCCAAAAAAAATCATTCCAATCATTGCTGAAGTGATTAATCACATTGGCCATGTGATGAAATTGGCTAATTCCAGTTTTGTCAGTTTTGTTTTTTTTTTTTCATTGCAGTACATCTTGCAGGAACCTGCTGGTTGTACATTTTGGGTCCTGGTCATTTTTTCCACATATCCCAATAGAGTAGTAATCCTTAAAATTTTTAGTAACTGATTGCAGCTGTAGCTTTTATGTGTATTCAGAGTAGCTGAGACAAAACCTCAAACCACGGTGATCCACTTTGCATCCAGGGTGTAACCAGTACGTTTTGTGTCCCCCTCTCTCCCCCCACCCCAGTACGCTCTGGAGCGTTTAAAGGTCATGTGTGAAGAGGCCTTGTGCAACAGCCTTTCAGTGGAGAATGTGGCCGACACCCTCATCCTAGCAGACTTGCACAGTGCCGAGCAGCTCAAAGCACAAGCCATAGATTTTATCAACAGGCAAGTATCGTGAAAAAAAAAAAAAAAAAAAACTCCAGTGATAAATTCCTGCTGCCATTTCTGTTTACCAGCCCTGAATGCTTACCTTTTTATCTCCTTGCCATAGGTGCAGTGTCCTGAGACAGCTGGGCTGTAAAGATGGAAAGAACTGGAATAGCAAGTATGTAATTAGCTGATATATGTGACACAAGATTAATAACACACTCTTATCTCTTCCCCCAACCAGATGCATTAGAATTCATTGTTTTAGCCCAGGCAGACAGTGCTATTTGCCTTTTCAGGTTGAAGCTTCGTATCTTTGTATCCAAGTTATTAATAGACTCATACCTGGATAAACCCTGGAAATGGAATATTTGTAGAATTTTAAAAAGAAGGGAGGTGGTCGCAGTGGGAAGTTTTTCTTTCAGATGATGTAGTGCATTGTCAGAGGACACCTTGAAATGTTGTTTTATTGTATTTAATGTGAAGACGTATCACTCCTAAATTATTTCAACCTATGCACAGAAAGCACTAATGGCCCTTTTCAAGTTTACCACGCAACCCACAAATCAAGTGCCCCTTATTTGCTTTGTCATTACGATCTCATTTATGTTTATTGATTTTTAATGTGCACACTCTCATGTCTGAGTGTTAACTTCATTTTGCCTGTGCTTACAGTCATGCTACAGACATAATGGAGACTGCAGGCTGGAAGTCAATGATCCAATCCCATCCTCACTTGGTAGCCGAGGCCTTCCGTGCCCTGGCTTCAGCACAGTGCCCACCCTTTGGTCTTCCCAGGAAGCGTCTAAAACAGTCCTGACTGCCTGACTGTGCCCCAGGACTTTACTGGAGGTGTGAAGCATGGGTTTACAAAGGAAGGACTAGCGAGGGTACCACTCTTTATTTCCACCAAAACTGAACACACTTGAATAAAGAAGAGTGGAGCTTTCTGGCCAGGGATTTTGGGGAGGCTGGCACGTGGACGACTGACAACAGTGGATTGGGTGAAAAAATTGGTAAAATTGGTGTTACGTGCTTGCTTTGCTGCCCCAACTGAATTCCGTTCAGCCCGGGTAGCAAGTCAAGCTGTCCGCTACTGTTTTTTTTTTTTGTTTTTTTTTCCTGTAATTTTAAAAATGGCCTTAATATATCTGCCATTGCTCTGGAGCTGCTCCAGAGTACTTTGTCTATTTTACTCTGTGCCTGCCTTGTCACAAAGACCAGGCCTCCTCCAGGTTGCACTAGTTCCCATGAATAGTCATTTTGATATGGAGTTCTATAGGAACGTAACAAAGGTTTAACTAAATGGGAAATATTATATATTTGTAATGTTTAGCCCGTTTTGTGACTAGACATTAAAAAGCATGAACACTTTCAGTGCAAGGTCAGTTCTTTACACTTTTTAAAAGATGTGTATGCCCCATATTGATGGCACCATTTCTATGTAAATGACAGTTGAACCATCTTCAGAAGACCAGTGTACAAGAAAGTCTGTTCTATTGCATATTTGTGGGGAAAAATTGTAATCTGCCATTATGAGAACACAGTGTCAATCCTTATAATACATGTAAGACAGAAACGTGTCTATACTTTGGCCCTAATATATTAAGACATTGGAAGTATTTACTCAGTCTCCCATTTGAATGACATATTCCAGATCATACGTCTGTGAACTGTTATAGATTAAATTTTGAAAATTTCTGTCCTTTAGTATTGCCAACTTGCAAATATTATATATTCTCAATATATTGTGGTTAACTAAAAGTGGAGAGACTAATGCATGGTCATGTTATTGTCAAAGAAAGTGTCCAAGTACCAATTTTGTTTTTAACCATTTATTTTCTGCAATTATCTGACATCTTTGTGCAGAATTAAATGAATTGAGTATGTGCAAAGAAATTTCCTCTAACATGCTTGGATATTTGTAGGATGCTGAGCATCACTTCTACTGGCAATGTTATTCTGTGTTTGAATGGGGGGGTTGTCATGTTTATTCAGTCCGTCTCGTATGTAGTGTGGTGTGACCGACACTTCAGAGGATTTTGTAAATTAAGAGTAGCATCGTTTTTACATGATATTACTCATCATTCAGTCATGTTGAGATGTTGAAACTTGTTTGGAAGCAAAAAAGATGAAGTTGTTGTCTGCAAGAATGCCTGCATTAACCCATTAAACCATTTTCCAGCAGTCTGAAGACACCCAGGTTATTTTTTGTTGTTTAAATCGGTGTGATGAGAGATGTAAGTTTAAGGAAGGGTGATCGTTATCCATATCGTTTCTTTTTAATGATCATGTTAATGGATGTGTGTGTCAGGCTGAGGTGATTCCTTTTTTCTGTCTCTCCACTGGTTTTCTTTTAAACACAAGATTACCAAACAACACCGTGATAATCAAAAGGAAATGTGCTTAAACTGGATTAGCATAGTAGCATGTTTAATGTTGAACCTTTTACAGCACATGAAAGACTTTTTTTTCCCCCCTCGCTTTATGTGCGAGCGCTCGGCACAAGCTCTAATTAAAGTGAACACAAGCCGCTCTTTCCTGCTGGAACAGAGACGTCTTCATCAGCAGCTTGCTGATCCTCGTCCGCCCCTCTCAGCACAGATCCTAGAAAAAGACCTGATACCATCTATGCTTTAGGACGCCTCTCCAACCTTTTATCTTCCTCTTTCGCTTTCCTCCACTAACTGTTACGCTTGAAAGAGAAGATGCCTGCAGTGGCGTCGTCACAATTGAAAATGTGTTCTGTCATTTGGATCGTAGGAAATGAGATTGTTAAAGAGGCAGTGGACAATGACACTGGGCCAGAACTTTAGATGCTTCAATTTAAATACAGGCTTGGTGAAACTGGCCAATTATTATATGAAAATACCCTTGTTTCACTTTGTTATTGGAGTCTAAATAACAAAGTAAGGCTGCAGTAGAGTGTTCTGACATGCGCAACAGACCCCACCACAAAGATGTGACGGACTAAAGAAACACTGTCATTAATCTGTGGTGCTCAGTGCTTCCCAGGAGGTATTTTGTGATACTTGCAAAGATGCTTCCTTTAGAATTTAAGTGCTTTCCTTAGTCTCACCCACTTAAATATGTTGTTTCCTTTGCTACCCAGAATCTATTTTGATGAGCGCAGTTAAGGGTCAGGAAATTGTCAAATCCAGCTGTGTAGTTCATGTGCATGTGATCTGTTGGTGGAGGAAGTATTTATGAACTGTGGGCTTTTGCAGAAAGAGTTCATTAACATCTTGAAATGCAACATGTTTTGTTGCTGTGTTACTCTGTGGCCTGTCAGCAGGAGGAGGAGAATATAAGCATTTTTGCCTTTCAAATTAATTTCCTTTTACAGTTGTGGACTGTCAATCCAGAGAGTTGCGAAACAGCAGCAAAACCTGACGTTCACCTCTGACGATTAGGTCAGTTGTCACCCTGCTGCACTGCCTCTTGACTTAGTGTTATTGGTGTGAATACCAGGGGAAGAGTGGGAGTGGGGGTGGGCGGTAGGGGTTGGCTTCTGGGGCTAGCCCCTAATGTTTTTTCAAAAGCCACAAATCTCTGCTATTCCCTGTAGAAATGCACTGTAATTGAGTAAATGTTAATCTATCGGCCTAATATTTAATTCAGAGTATTGAAGACCACATTTACTTTGCATTGTTCAGGATCCTTGTTATTGCATTAAAAGCAACCCAGATTATTTTGACATGGACTTATTAGTAAAATAAGTATTCATTCTGTGAATTCTACTCCAGCATAGTATAACAAACATAGGTTAATGCCAAATTCCTACCCTGTGTAACCTTAATATGAGTCTCTCTGAATATTTGTTGTTATAGTTTCAGAATGATGTCGGAGAACAGTTAGATATAGCATAAATGTGAGCTCCACGGGATTATTTTTTTCCTTGTCAACTATCATGTTTTCCCTAGATGATGTAACAATTTTTAGGCATTCTTTTATCTGCAATGGCTTGGCAAATAGTGCATAAAGCTGCTGTCAGTGAGAAAAAATATCCCTGGGGGAGCATGCCACTGCCCCCAAGGTTTGGGCTGGCTCCACCCCTGTTGAACACAACTGAAAAAATTCCTCGAGATAACTGCCAGTTTTCCTTTTAGTGAATGATTAAAAATAGAAATCAATTTGTTAATTATTGATGTTAATTGTCAGATCACTGTTTAACATTGGCAAATAGCTAATCAATTTTAAAGTCATTTATTATTTGAGTGTCTTACTCACTGGACACCATGAAATGTATGTTAACATTCTTCTTAGTTTTCCAAGGATTTGGATGTGTGCAGCAGGAAAGGCTGGTGTGACTTGATGCCTAAGGAGTGGGTGCCTCACCCTGATCAGATAAGAGTAATGGAAGCGATGAAAAGACCCCTGTCCCTGATGGCCACAGCAAAATGGATGTGCTCCCTGAGGTGTACCTCTGGTATCATCCACGCCTGTGGACACAGATTTATTGCCCATTAAAAAGCTACACTGAAATGTACCTCTTAAAATGGTGTGTTTATCCTGTTGAGAAGTCCTTGTAGGAATGAAACGAGACAACTGTGAGCACCAACAGACAGGAGCTGACTCAGTGTGACAGTATGCTGTGAGCCAAGTTCAAATCAGGTTTAATGCCATAAAAACCTAAATTGATCTTTTACAATTCCATTTTAACAAAATGAACCCCTTATGAAATAAAATATTCCAAAATTAACATTTGTACTTACAATATACACACAGCAGTGCTCTTTTTTTTCCTAATTTACAGGGAAAACTGTTCAAACAAGATTAAGCAAGCAGGAAATCAAAAAGAAATGTACAATCTGCAAGGATTACAAAAATGAAAATCAAAGCAATCTATAACTATAAGCAATAAATATGACATCTATCTACATGATATCGCTTAACCAACACCAAAAATGAACAGTATACTTATTGATATATTTCTCTGGAAAAATTAGAAGAAATTGACATTGTTTACTCTGAAGCCATAAGTAAACACGTTTAGTTTTAGAGTTACACGTTAATACACAGCATTTGCACAAAGGAGTAGAACTAAAACATCAACATAGATCAACTTGGATTTAGTAATTTCCCTATCGTACACCTCTCCTCATGTGTATCGTGACAGGATCATTTACAGCTGATGGGGAAAGACATGAGATACAGCAAATAAAGGAACATTGACAGAAATAATTGCCATGTGATTAGTCGATGGCACATGCCCTAGTCTAAAAACCCTGGATATACGCAATCAACGCAATTTATGACATTTCATATGCTGATGTGTTTTTTTAACCGAACCTTTTAAAACTGTTTAAGTGATTGCTGAGTCAAAGCACATTTCACCATTTACTACAAGACTGGATGTTATCCACTTTTACACAAAAGTCAGTCAACTTAAGCCCACTGTACAAGTGGGGAATGTCTGACATTTTCAAATCTAGGTCCCACTTCTCATTAAAATTCCAGACGGATTTTGTACTTTTGCCTTTTTTTTTTTTCATTTCTCCCTTTTTTTTTTTTTTTTGGCTTTTGGTGTCTCCACTCTCGGTCTTAGGTAAATGAAATTTCCCTGGCTAATTAAAGCCTATTAAAGACAGGTAATGTCAGGGCTGGTGGCAGGACCATGACAAAGTGCTGATAATTGTCTGCCAGACTCACTAAATCCACCTGTCCTGCAATTATCACTCCCCCCCCTCCTCTCCTGACACATTAATCCACTGCGGGGCCGCTCGGCAGGCTGATGCTTCAAAGTGCATCCTGCAAACACAGATGTTGGATTTCAGACTAGTTTAGCATACACATGCCTTATGCTGACTGCAGCGGAAAACCAACACATTTTAAGGAGCACACAAGGCAGCAGCCAGGTATTTTATGGATGGGTACCAACATACGTATGTGTAATGATTTATGATTACGCTTGCTTTTAGGATTAGATCTTGGATCAATTCATTTTGTCATGGACACATAATCAATCAATTCACTTTTCCAGTCCCTATAAGAGAAAGATGCAAGATAAATTATAGATTGTAAGGCCATATTAATTATTCAGAGCTACTTGAGACCATTGATCAAGCTAATCTGAAATAATAGACACTGTCTTGTCTGTGTTCTGTTAACAGGTACAAATGGATATTAGCTATACTTCGAAGGCAATGAACAGATCATTTTGACTAATCAGTCAAAAGGTAACAATGTTTCAAATATGAAATATCTAATTTTATGCCCTGTCGAATAACAATTCAGATTAGAGTATTGTAATTATTAACACGATTCAAAGGCGCATCATATTTCATTGTGGAACTGACTGTTTAAATGAGGTGAGGAAATTGACAATGTTGGCATCAATGCAGCACTGGCACAGGAGACAGCTATGCACTTCCAACTGGGAGGCTCCTTGCCTATGGTCTAGCCTTGAAGAAAACATCTGGACAACATGCTAATTATACCAGTGGTTAACAGAGAACATGTGCTGTTGTGATGGGGAGGAGTCACCCAGGGTTGGAAGCTAGCTCTGAATCCCAAGTCAACCCCTAAAACCAAGTCCCTGGACACCTAACTATCTCAAGTGTTAGATCTGTATATACAAAAGTTTTTTGAACAATACGACAATTCCCTCCAGAGTGTGTCCCATTTTGAGTTGCACTTCCTGCAACATGTTTCAGGTATTTAGGTATTTCAGGACAAGGACCTTAGAGGTTGACATTTACATTATTTGAAGATCAGACAAAAGGTTGATGCATACTAACAACAGCTAGATCATCCTGTGGAGGAGTAGGGTGTGTCACTATGGTAGTTGTAGTCAGGGCATACCTTCTGCACCAGTTTATAGTCTACACTGTAAAAGGCTATATAGATGCATATGACTTTGAAGGGTTTCGAGCACAGCCAGGACACGTGGCTCTGCGTCTGCTCCTGATAGCACACCTTGGAAGGGTCAAAGCTGCAAAGGGCAGTCTTCTTGTTGCGGTCCGTCTTCTCGTACTCAATGCGACAGTTGAATGATTTGGTGTCTTTGGTTTCCAGCGTGGACTGCTGGGCGATCTCAAACTCCACCACCTTGGAGGGCGGCACCAGGCTGACAGACACGTTCCCCAGGCCTGTGGAGTTGTGGCGAAAGTAAACACTAAAAGTGCCATTCCCGTGGTCCACGATCTTCCCCGTGATCAGCAGGTTGAGTTTCACGGTCTTGATGTTGGAGTGGAAGTCCCCCCACCCGAACATCTTTTTAAACTTGCCAGTCTTGACGATGGGTCTGCGTTTAGTTCTGGCCTGTGCACCCTGAACATCTGTCTGGTTAGATAACCAGTCCCAGAAGTCCTCCATGTTCTGTAAATATGTAATTTCCCTCATGTTGCTCTTGAACCCGGGGGAGCCCCTGGCAAACAAACGAAGGGGGTTGAGGATCCGTGGACTGGCTCCCGTGGGAGAAATCTTATGTTCGTTATCACTGTCGCCCCACTCGATGAGCTCCGTGGCTCCTCCGTGCACTTTCCTGCATGTGACCTTCAGAGAAAACAGAGCAAAGGTAGACAGGAAAACATTAAGTGACAGAGATTCTTTCTGAAGATAATAATTCATTTAATGTTTCTAAAGATAATACAAAAAAGCACTGTGTGGTTCACAGGGACAGTGATACCTTTCACAGACCAGACATATAACAGACAATCCAAGTAAATTCAACATTGATTGACAACTTATCTCTGGTGATTGCACTGTGAAAATGCAACAGCAGCAGTTAAGCACAAACGATAAAGAAAACTGAGCGCTGAAGATGGAGAGAAAGAAAAAATCCCACAATGAGCATGTAGCTGCCCACTTGTCACACAAGTTAAGATTTACTTTAGGAAACACTGAACGACAGAAAAAGTACCCTTGGGAAACTTTTTGTTTGGTAAACGAAAGCTTTACAAGAAGTATTTCAAACAGACGCCGGCACTTCAATCAGACGGCAGAAGGGGTGCTCAGTCCTTGGAAAAATGACATTTTATTGAGGAAAAAAAAAAAAAAAAAAAAAGGCTCAGCACAGACGTTTGATTTCCTGGCACAATAAAATGTATTAAAGGAATCAAGTTGCCTCCTTGAACTTTTTATACTTTGAATGAAATTTAAAAAATAGCTTGACTCAGCTGGTGTAATTCATTTATTGACAAATTTTGTTTCATATTCAGTGTCCATCATTTAGACTCCTGTCTACCAAACACTTGATGCAGGGACAAAAGGCAATGAATGTGATTACACACTTAACTCACTAACCACAAAAACAGCATTCAACTGCTTATCAAAACACTTGTGAACATAACTATTATCAATATTTATAACTGCTTATATGGACTGTTCACACAAGTAGCAGGTTTATTCCTAATCATGATAATGAGAATATTATTTATAGTCAACTGTTGTCAACTGTTATCAGCCCCTGGAGACTTCACTGCCGCTGCTCAAGTAGCTACTAGTACTTGTGCTTGGTTGATTGTTTAAACTTCAGTTTCAGCAGGGCTGCTCAAAATATTCGCCCCGTGATCTGCACTTTTCTTCCTAATAGTTACTAGGCAGAGCCACGATTTTAATACCATCACAGTTTAGCTCCTAAATAATCATGGATGTATGCATATGCTACGTTCATGACCGTGTCTACCTAACAGGATATTGAAACAAAAATATCTCATAGTTTAGGTTTATCTTCATTCTTCATCTTCTAACCGCTTCATCCTCTTGAGGGTCGCGGGGGGGCTGGAGCCTATCCCAGCTGACATTGGGCGAGAGGCAGGGTACACCCTGGACAGGTCGCCAGACTATCACAGGGCTGACACATAGAGACAGACAACCATTCACGCTCACATTCACACCTACGGACAATTTAGAGTTATCAATTAACCTAGTCCCCAATCTGCATGTCTGTTTGGACTGTGGGAGGAAGCCGGAGTGCCCGGAGAGAACCCACGCTGACACGGGCAGAACATGCAAACTCCGCACAGAAGGGCTCCCATGCCCGGGATCAAACCGGCAACCCTCTTGCTGTGAGGCGAGAGCGCTAACCACCACACCACTGTGCCGCCCAGTTTAGGTTTATTTAATTGAAATATTGTCAAATTTTAATAGCATCATATGAAGAGATTCCTCCATGTGCCACTAGAGGGAGCTTGCATGTACCATAGTTTGGGAATCAGTTCTAACCAATGTAATCTCAGTTCTTTACAAAGAAAAAAAATGTAAGGAGTGATGTCCTCTTTTTCAAGTTAAAGGAATGGTTCAACATTTGTTAAAATACACTTACTCACTTTCTTGCCAAGAATTAGATGAGGAGATCAACACTAACATCTCTAAGGTAAGCAAATTTTCTTTTCATTGGATGGCGAAGGCATGACCCACCCTACTCTGCCTCTGACTGGCTCGTTGCCTACATTGGTTGGATTGGTTAGGTTGAGGGTAAGGGAAGTGAGATTGGTTGGGGTTAGGGTAAGTATGTCAGGGTAAGCCAGTCAGAGAAAGAGCAAGGCAGAGTGGTCAGGTCAAAAATAACTTAGCTTATTATTTTCACACAAAGATTGGAAACAAGAGGAAGAGCTAGCTTGGCTCTGTCCAAAGGTAACAAAAAATCTCTAATATACCTTTAGAACTCACCAGTTTACACGTTACCTGTGGACAGAGCCAGTCAGATCTCCCCTTGCTTCCAGTCTTTATGCTAAGCTAAGTTAAGCTAAGCTAACCGGCTGCTTTATATTCA